>NC_135268.1:33783246-34084375 GCF_051311805.1 Agelaius phoeniceus | reverse complement strand
TCAAATCATAGAAGCCTATAAAAAAGGCCAATGCAAAAGCACCTGGAAATTACATAGCAAAACTTTTTTCTGCTGATAAAAGTCATGCACCTCTCTTAGTGCTAAATTTTACAAGTGAGGAGAAAAATAATGAGATTTATCTAAAAATATGTTTTTTCAAGCTTGAAAAATAAGTCAAGTATCCCACATGATAACTGGAACAGAAGAAAAAAAATAAACAAGTAATTTTTTTCATTGCTTAAAAATTCTATTTCTTAATGAGTCTTTAGGTGTATTTTGAAAGACAACAAGCTTTTAGAAGCACTGGCATAAATAATAAAGTCAAAATTATACCTGCCATCAGTAGCCCCAAATGCATGTCTGACTTTTTCTGCCCTCTTCTTTCCCCATCTTAACACATTTAGCAGTGGAGTAAATGCCCCAGCTTTTCAGAGATCTCCTGATTTTATTAAGAGCCAGGCTAACGTTAGGAAGGAAAACACAGCTGTAAGAGCAGTATTCCCATATTGAGACACAAGAGAGATGAAGGAGAGATATGAAGGAGGGATGTTTCTTGTGATGGAAGGAATATGCTCCTCCATTTTGTACAATCTGACTTCATGAATGTTACAGCTTTTTCAGCTGAGGATTAAGCTAAAATATAATTTCTCTCTTTAGTCAGCCTTCTTCTCTCCTTTTCATCTCCTATCTCCATCCACAAAAACTGTTCTGATCAAGTAACTGATAGAACTGTGAATGAAGAGGAAAAAAAGATCTAAAGAGTAATGCACTGATTCATTCCTTGCTATCAAAGGTTTTGCTAATCTTATACCATTTGACTGTTTTAGCTAGAAATTCCCACTTTACCTAACATTTAGTGATGTTAATATATTCATGTATGCACATCACTTTACCAGAATCACAAAGTTTTTTCCAAATAGAATGTACACCATGCAAGAATTTTTTTTAGTCCTAGTAATCATAGCTAGCTCAAAGGTGTATTTTCAGGGGCTATAGTGATCTTACACAATAGTTTATAAAACAAATTTGCACCTACTTTTAACTGCAGGTGAAATTCAGTAAGGAGAAAATAATGATCCAAACTGGAATTGGAACAGAGTGCTAACAATTCCATTCTTGCAGAACAATAGTGACATGCTTTTGGTTTTGTTACTTCTGTGAAAAATGTAATCACCTTTATCATATGGAGTTCCTTACTCACTGCTGAGCCATAAATTCAAAATTTACTTGAATCAGCACAGAATTGTGTTTAAAACCCTCAACAATTAAATCTTGATTTTCTTTATTGTTTTCTATCCTGGTTTTACCAGAGGGAAACATACATCTTTGGTTACTTTTTTTCCTTTCATTTTTTTCCCCAGGAACCAGCCTGTTTGATTACAAAACTGGAAAAATATAGTCCCAAATGGTTTTTGCCAATGGAAAAACCATTTTAGATGGATCTCAGAAGCTGATCCCTGTTCTCTGCAGCAGCACTAACATTTGTTTTTTATGTGCAAGGAGCAAGTTGTTATTTTCTACAAACACTGTCATTCAAACGACCTTGACTTTCCATGAAATAATTTTGTTTTGTTTTCCTGAACTGAAGAATCATTCCTTTCATGTGGAAGCAGAGCCTTTGATACTGATGAATGCCCTTTAAGAATTGTAAATGTATAATTTACAGTTACCCGTGTGTTAAAATCACATCACTGAGAAAATCATAATTGTAGTTAATCTCAAAATTAACAAAATCTTTAAACATTACCAGTAATTATATTGAAAAAAATAGATTCTTATTGTGCCAGTAACCAATAAAAGACCCAGGCATCCTTTTGCAGTTCCCTTTTATGAGTTATTCTGGCTGAATCAGATACATCCATTGCAATTATCCTATAGATCATAAGAAATACTGAAGCTACAGCCTGAATACAGGCAACATACATTATTTAGAGACAGGTTTTCAAGAGTACTAAATAACTGGAATTTCTATACCATGTTTCAACTCGAGAGGAAACAATGGAGGGTAATACTTACCTCATCATCTGCACATAGAAGGTGAAGAAAAATATTTCTGTGTCCCTCAGCTATTTTCTGGAGACTTGAGAAAAGCTGCACAATAGGTCAGAAATAGAAGGAGTTTGTCAACTTTCTTATTAACCAAAATCAGAAGAAACTTGTTTCCAAGGAGGTAACACACATCAGAATGAAACATGCTGAGGTTCTTCAGCAAAAGCTCATAACCATTTCTATCAACCCCGTCTTCTGACTGGATTGTCTCACCATGAAGAAGCCACTGTAATCCACTCCTCCTCTTTACTTAGAGCGACTAGGACCCAGCAGATGCCCTTTTTCTCTGTTGTGCCAGGTCATGACAGCACTTGGAAGCTGGTGCAAGGAATGCTCCCAAAGGAGCTGTCTGTTCAGGGATTCAACAATTAGAGCAAGGGGATGGAGCACAGAAAATAGAGTATTATGAGTTATTACGAAATTATAATAGTTGCTTCTGCCTTTTGTAGCATTTAACACAAGACACTCATCATTAAATATTACTCAACTTTTCTGTACAAGAATTAGGATCAATATTACAGTAATCCAAAACACTATAAAAAGCTACCTCTGTGATTGTCCTTCAAGATTTTTACATATTTTCCAATCATCACATTAAACTAGCCTATTACCTTAAAAAGTCACTCCTACAAGTACTTTTCTTACCACTTTCCCACTGCCTTGGCACTCTCCTAAAAGAACAGGGCAAAGTTTAGCAAAAAAGTTATACATAAAATCTAATCAGCCCACCACTGAGTTCAAATAATTGTAAGATTTAGAATAGGACTGAGTCAGGGTCTTGACTGACTTTGCTTAATTGTTCCCACTGAAATCAGAAGTAAAATTCCTACTCACGTCTCAGGGAGTGGAATTAGTTTTACTAATTTAGCAGATTAACTACAACTGCACCTTTCTTCCTGGATTCTACATTTTTTCCATTCTAACTGCTCTCCTGGCCTGCTTTTCCCTCAGGGTCAGTTGTGCTCTCTGACCTGTGTCTGTTTAACATTACTTCACTTGGACTGTGTCTAACCTAAACATTAGTTTTAATTCATGTTTAAATTGATATTTCTACATTAAACATCAATCCATGGCTATGCAGGTAAGGGGTTTTTTTTCAGTTATTTTCAGTGTTTTTCTTGTTCTCATATCTCCTCAACCAAAAAGTATAGTAGAGCAATTAACAAGCAACACCCCTATCAAATTTGTCACTGACAGGTGAATTCTGAAACTTAATGATGGATGATCTGACATAAAATGGACCAAAATTTAGATTATCAATTCTGTTCCCTAGGATTAACTCAGCAATGAATACATATTCTGTAATAAAATCAGCTCAATGACTGTTTAAAATATTTTTCTGCTAAATAGAATGTGCTAAATAATTCTGACTAATCTGAATCCCAGAAGATTAGCCCTCTGGTACAGATTTCTGAATTATGCCATATATTTATCTTACCTAGACAGTGCTAACACTGAAACCTTTCTTTAGCCTCTTGTGTTCTCTCTTTTCACTTTAGAATGGTGATAATTCCAATAGAAAAAGATCTTCATTTTGCTGGCACTTTTGATTCTGCCTGTCCAGATATACACTTCAACATAGCACACCTTAATTAATTTCCATGTTTCAGTTTTAGGTTCACATTTTCCAAAAAGTAAAAAAATCTCCCTTTTAGGCTTGACTTCATAAATGCAAATGATTTTCCTTGTATTCAGCCTAACATTTTCTAAAATGTTAGGCTGAATGCAAGGAAAGTAATTTTTCTTTGCAATTACATTGCAAGTCTCATACATGCAGTACACTAATCTTCATTTCATTACACAACTGCAGTTATAGAAAGTACTTTAAACCCAGAAAAACAATGATTTGGATGTGATTTCATGCAACAGAACAATTGCATCTACAAAACATTTCCTACTTATTATAAGTGCACTCTAAATGGATTAATTTTGGAGCTACAACTAGAAAAGCTGCTATTAAGACATTATTTTCTAACAAAAACAATCTGCAGCATGTATGCCTTTTTTTGTCCAGTACATAGCAACTGAAATAATGTTTTATGTAGAATGCTTGTTATATTCTATCACCTCTTGTTCACAGTAAGTAAAGTTGAAGTATAGAGTGAGATTACCCTTACCTTCAGATCCAGCAAATAAAGAAATGTAGCACTTCAACTGATAGGAGTAGTCTTTGCCTGAACTAACGCTAGCAATTTTCTGTGGATCTACTGGTAGTTAAAACTAAAGCCCTCCATAGATAAGTAATTTCCAGACCTAGGGTAAGATTTGGGAAGAATTAGAAAAAAGGTTGTCTGGAATAAACTCAAGCAGGACATTGCAAGATGTGTTAGAGTGAAATTTATGACTACAGAATGAAAATTGAGATGCTTATTCGAAGATAAATTTAGACTGGACTCAAATTAGGGATATTTTGTTGACATTTATTATCACACTCGAGGCCAGACCTGAGTGATGAGCACTTAAATGGCAAAATTCAAAACACAAGAGGTAGGCATATAAAACAAATATGTCTCAAAATCTGTATCAAAGGTTTTAAGATAGATTTTTATAAGAAAGCTTCAAAATAACTACAGATAACTTTCTGTAAATTCTTAAATTCAAGAAAAAAGAAATATGGGTTTATAATTATAAAATTAATTCTAAAGCACTGGAGCAAGAAAAGAGTAAAATTTTTCTTCAGATTGTTACCAGCACAGTATTTTCTGTCCTTAACAACATGCTGAAACAACATATTTATGAATGTTAGAGATCTTTAAAAAATCATGAGGTTTTGAGGACAGCATTAAGTCCTCTGGCAGTCTCTGTGTTTGTTTTTTGAGTTTTCCTTTTAAAATTATTCTTTTTTACATCTGGATGAAACTTGAAATAGATTTATAGATTATGAGGCTAATATGGGGCAAGAAAGAAACTAAGAGAATTGAAGCTGACAGAACTCTTGGGTTAGTAAGCTCAAAGAGGATTTAAGGCAGAATATGATGAAACACTACCACACAGACAAAAGGGTATCTGATTTCACAGTCTTCTGACTAGGGCAATAAAAGTGGTGAACCTTTTTCGTTGGCCTTCTCCACAGGGTGCAAACTGAAAAAGGAAAGATTAAAATGCTTTATTTTTATCCAAATGGCCTGGAGTTATTTTATTTGTGGGGATTATAATTGTAGGGAATGTTCAGAGTCTGTGCTGAATCTTTATCAGTAAAGAAGGCACAACAAATCAGAAGGGTAGAGATGCTGAGAAAAGCAATCTCTACAAAATTCATGATAAATTTCAGAGCCCAATGTTTTTCAGCCCAACCTTTTGCTGTTGGCACTGCAAGACACAATCCTACTGGTAGTTATCTTCAACAAGCACTCAATAAGAAAATATCCATGGGGAATGGGCCTGTGTTCATCTGCAGTTGTGCCTGGGAACAGGGCAGGTAAATCACCATCGGTCAGTAATCAAATGCCAAATAGTCACTGAGGACAATTTCAAAAAAACAATCTTGTTGATTCCTGCTCTTTATCCAAGTCTCTATTTGGTTGTGAGAGTAAAAGCTAATTTGGGGCATAGTTCTAGCAGTGGAGTCCTGTAAATCTTGTCTTCATGGCCATAAAAAAAATATTTCAAAAGCTAAACATGGTAAACCATTTACTTATAACAAATATATTATTTACATCAACAAGGTTCTGGCAGAATCTATCACACATTCTACAGTATGACAAAAATTTATTGAGCATTAGCTGCTATATGTAACACCAAATGGCTCAGACAAAATCCTCAAAGAAAGATAATCTTCCATACCATCTACCTATCAGTTATTTGAGGCTTAAGTGCTCCAAAGGTCATACACATTCTCCTTTAATGAGGAATAAGTTACCTTATGCACACATCTGTTCTTATTCAGTTAATGAATCTTCTCTTCAATTGATTAACTTGTTGACATATAATATCTTGAAGACCTTACAAGCTATATGTCAAATGGTGACATGTGCACATATAATGAAACACAGTGCTGGCAGGAGTGAAATACAAACTTCAGGGCCAGAGAGCTAGCTAGACACTTGATAATTTCTAGCTCCAGCCTTAGGAAAAGATGGTTTTGGATATCAGCCACAAGTGCTATTGAATTTATCAACATTAATTATAAAATATAATACTGTGTGAACGTAGATGCAAATAACCAAGGTGACCTTGACCCACAGCTGAAGTGATAAGAATAGATGTATTCCACCAACTTGCTGGCTGGAGCATTTCATGAGCAAGCTGGGGCACATACCCTGCTAAGCTCATTATCAGGGGCAAAAAGCATGTGTGACCCATTCCCCAGCCTCAACATATCTAAGGGTCTGGCACATGCACAATTTACCTCCATTATTTTATCTGTGCTTTTTATGACCTCTGCTTTGATCTCTCTCCCAAGACAGGAAGCTCAAGCATGCCTTGCAGAGAGCCTCCAAGTCTCTGTAGACACCTATGTTATCTCTACACAGAAATTCTACTTCTCAAAACAGAGGATAAGCAGACTAGGCATAATATATGGTTTCCCACTCTGTTATATGCCAGGACTTGGCATTCCCAGCCACAAGTCACTGAGTAAATCTACTATCCTCCTTGCTATTCTTCCACTTTGAATTCTTTCCTCCCAACAAATGCTATTGCCTCTGGGATACAAATGAGAAAAATTTTTTTTAAAAAGTGAACAAGGCTGAAAACAGTGCTGCAGAAGACATAGAAAGAAGCATCTTATATTCTCCACAACTACTATAATTTAGGAAAGCAAAAAATCAGAGGAGGAATTTACAGCCAAGGCAGCTGCAGTGAAACAGGTGGACAAGGTGCACCAGCTGTCTGCATAAAAAAGTGCAGGGAAAGAACAAAATATTCTTTGAAAAAAAACTCCAAAGAACAACTGTACCTTGTGATCATTCAGGTGATGACTGAATGCTTTGTCCATAAAACAAATATATTCCCAAGAGCAAAGGTTGGCATGAACACTACAGATCTAATTGAAGGGTTTGGAAAGGATACGACACCTTCAGAACCTCACATTTCCACCCTGCTGTCAGGAGTCATTCAACAGCAACTAGAATTGTATTCTGCCATCTCCATTTCCAAGACACTTACAATTTCTCCATCCCAGACACCAGGCCTGCAGACAACTGATTTAAGTCAACTCAATTAACTACTTATTAGTTAAGATCTACTTTGAGTTTCAATGAAATAAAAAGCAACCCTAAGAGCTGTGAAAATCCTTTTAAGCTGGTTTCTCAGTGGGGGCCCCACAACAGAAATGAAAGCTGAAAGTGTGAATACGCTATTTTAGTGAGGCACAGATCAGTCTAGTGGAGGCTACTGATGCGTACAGTCTCAAGCTACCAAATTGTCCTCATTGGGAACAATAGGTCAACTGCCTCAGGAGCACATTGGGAGACAGGAATTGCTGTCCTAATATGATTTGGTGGTTCTCACTGAGTTTTGAATGGTAGAAACATTTACAGTGTGCAGCAGTCTGTTATACAGCTCCTTTGGTAATTCAGCAGGAGCCGAGTGCAATTGCTTCATACAAAGGCAAGATGATGGGCCATTAATCACCAAATCGGTGCTGTCAAGGTAGAGGAGTGACTATTTTTAAGGTATTGAGGATAGCAAAATACCTCATATTAGCCATGCTATTTCTTCAATCGAACTTGGGACCAAAAGCATATGCTTTTGAAAGTTTGAATGGACAAGAAAGGCAGGATGAGTCTACAAAGGTGTTTTCCTTACAGTGAGAAATTATGTTATGGGCAGATTCCAAGGAATATTTACAGAAACCCAACTCCTGCAGTCAGAAATAGAAATAGTAGAAATCATAGAAGGCATTTCAGGCATTATTGGATGCAAGGATACTCAGGAGTATACTAAACCATAAAATTACACATTAACCTCATGGTAGTTGGCACCTAATCAAAGCTGCCAAAATAACCATTTAGACGAATCATTGTTTAGGATGATTATCACATACAAAACAAAACTAAACAAAACAATATAAATCCAGTGAATCCAATATAAATCCAATAAATCAGGAGCTTCAAGTTTCAACAAGATCCAGCAGAGAGTGAGAATTCTCATTTCAGCTATTTATACATTAAAATAATCCAAGACATACCATGTTAATTTCCAGACCTAAACTATTATTTTAAACTAGAGAGTTCAATGCTTAGAAACCTCTGCCATTGGTCTCAAAAAGCAGCCACTTGTTTAACTATGTTCCAGCATTTTCTGTGCTGTCTGAAAGTCACATACAAGGGGAACACTGCTCCCAGTGACTAGTGGTGCCCAACAGAATGACAGCACTGCTGGTTTACACCTCATTCCTTCAAACTAAGAAGGAACACCAGAGCTGGAAGTTGCCCTTTGCTGCCATGCCACTGCCTGTCTCATTATGAGATTTAAAAATGCTACAATTCTTTTTAAGATCTTACAAAAATATGTCTACAGAAGACAGCTGGGCAGCATTGCTTGATCTGCATTTTGTTTTTTGAACTAATCACTGCACTGAATTCAACCAATTCAGGTTTTTCAGAGCTGATAAAAATGCACCCCAATTTTATTACTGACATCTTTTTTTTTTTAATATAGGAAATCCCTAGACACAAAATAAGGCTAAAATGGAAAGGACCAAACTACAGGCTTACCTTGTGGGACACAGGATTCCAGGAGCACAGGAGGGGTGATCTTTGGATCTTCTGTTGCAAATGTACTTTCCTGTTGTGTACAAGGCAGAGTGCTAGGTGACACCAACAGTGTCAAAGATGGCACAAAAACCAGCATTACATATTAGCCACTTTTTTTTCTGTTAATAAATGTGTACAACACCTAGTTTGGCTGTGTTCTTGACAAAATCTATGTTGTCATAGCAGTAACAGCTTGCAAGACTCTTACATTCTTAGACATGTCACATAAACTCTTACCATTCTCAGGTTAAATTTAGAGTTATTTATATTGTGCCTTACCTGATTTATTATTTCTTTCCTTACAATTACTGTTTTACTCATAAACATCCAGAGTTTAAGTTCTAAAATGCAATTTACTTCCTTGTGCTCCCTGAACATCCAGCTTGTAAATTAAAAAGTAATATAGCAGCTATTCATTCAGTTCTGAAGAAATTAAAGTTATAGCATCATGATTGCATTTAGTAATGAATCAATTTCCAAAATTATTTTTTTCATTATATACATGGAAAAAAATGAAATAATAGCAAAACAAATAGGCGAAACCCATAAGTGAATGGAGAATGACCAACATTTGATTCTGATTCATTAAAAATACTGAAGAGTTATTTATCAAACTGTGGGGAGGGGGAAAAAACATCATGTTAGAAGCCAAAGTATCTTTATATTTGCAGGAGGACATATTAAAAAAAAAATCTATCCCTGTTTTTTGCATAATTCAGTTTTCAACAAAGATAGTCCCAAAAATGGAGGGAAACTCCAGTTAAAGGGTTTTAAGCAGCGTAAGATTCAATTGCCTCTAGAAGGGATAGGAGTTTCACTGGATGCATAGACTCAACCAAGTCAGTCTTCCTCAGTATAGTGGCACCTGCTGACAGACTTTATTAAACTACATTCTATCTTAACCGCTGGTGAATTATGGTCTGGGGTACAATGATAGGTAATATTTTGTACTCAGAATTTTCTATACATCACTGCACTGTCATTGGTTTATTATAGTGACTGATTCTATTTAACAAAGTCTGATGATTTATTGATTATTTTTTTAAATTCACAGACTATATTTCAGTGGTTAGTGACACATTCTGTTGTCATCACCTTCAGCTAATTAGCACTTCTGGATTTATTTTTTACACAACTGACTGGAGATGAAGCACAACAGGCAGCAGAAAATTGCTGTATCCCTGGACATGCTCAAGGCCAAGTTCAATGGGTCATTAAGGAACCTGGTCTGGAATGTGTCTCTGCCCATGGTAGGGGGGGTTGGAACTCAATGAACTTTAAGGTCCTTTCCAACACAAATCATTCTGTGATTCTATGACAGACACAGATACAATAGTTCTGTGGTTCTATGACACAAATAAGACCGCAGTTCAAATGCTTTGCACTGAATTTAAATCTGGTATTTTAGGCACTGGAATTCTTCTGGGGAAGCAAAGATCTGCTGAATATATCACATCTGAATATGGCTTCTTAATATTAACCTATGCTGTTCTTGACTTTTTTTTAAAGATTTGCACTGCCTAAATAAAATTCACCTCAGGACAGCAGGTCAACAAAGTCTATGAATTGAGTCCCGCTCAAAATATCACTACGACCTAAATGGTCTTTTAATAACCCTCTATAGAAATGAAAATTCTTCACCCCCACCACCCCCTGCCAATCTATCTCTCTGTATATTTAGAGATGTACTTTTCTGAAAAATAAATATAGGATTTTTCATGTTAATTCATAGGGTGGGATAATCTAGGACCAAGGGCATCCAACAACAATGACCAAGCGAAATGTTTAAATAGGCAGGTTTGGTATTTTACAGGGGAGCAAAAGGAAAGAGTTAGTAATATCTCAAAAAGCATTCCTGTCAGTAGCAATGAGAAACCTGTCATCATGACTAGTAAATGCTTCATAGCTGAAAATGGTTTGTATCTCCCTCCCTTTTGCACTTCTATCTGTCTCATGGAATGAACTGCTGATCCCAAAGGAAACATGATCAAAGCCTAAGCTTGGAGTTTGCATCTTATCTTCCATACAAACCGTGTCATTTTCTCTAACAGTTGTTGCAACTGCATTGTGCTATGTGTTATCTTTTCTTTCAAGAATGTCTGTGAACAGGTAGTTACCTTATGTTTTCATTATATTGCTTTTTTTCTGTTAACTCTTAAACTGGCAAGAAAAATAAGTATAATAGAAGCTCAACTCATTGTGATCAAATACCTACTCTTTCCCATTCTTGTTTGCTCAGTCTTACTCAATAAAGGTACAGGATCACAGTCAGCTTTATAACCTCCAGGTATTTTCCTCTAAAGCTGAAGGATGGCCACAGGCAACATGCTTAAATCCACAGGCAGTATCAGATCAGTAGAAAGCACTTGATATACCAGCTTTATTGATTTTTTAAAATAAATATTCCACTGGTATAATATTTCTCTATTTGGATAACAAAAATAATATACTTTATCGCAGTAGCATATTCTCAGCTGTGTTTATATGTAACATTTTATAGACATAGGAAACCTTGACCTTTTTTTTTCAAAGTTACTTGTAATATTTAGCAGACAAGCAAATAACACATTTATGCTCACAGTAATTTTTTTATTGTCAATATAATTAATATACTCTCTGGTTGTGATGGCATGAGATGACACCTTTTACCAAAGCTAACACCAGCTGGTTTTTTGTTATTATTATTATTATTAGAATTATAAATGAGAAGGAAAAAAAACCCACACAAAATGAAAGAAAACAAAAATAAATGATAATAGGGAAACAAATGTGATTCCTTTTTTATGACATGAAATGCCAGGAGAGGAATTAGAGACAATTCTATAACTTAACAAACACAAGAATGGCTAAGAGCCTTAGTGTTCTAAAGTCACTGGAAAAACCTCAGAATATTGCATGTATTTCTGGTCTTTTTAATTTTTTTTTATGTTAATTTAAATTGGAATGGATTCCATAGCAGGACTAATACAATGATTAGATGACTAGAAATTTTTTCTTTAGCTGAAAAACAGATTAAAAGAGCCTGGCTTGTTCAGTTTACAAAGGTAAAACAGAAAAGGGAAGCTGATAAAGTCTGCAAATATTGAAGGAACAGAAGCAAATATTAAGATGAAAGAAGAATTATTTCAGTTATGAGAAGTAATTGTCTATGGTCATGCTAAAATAAATTCTGCTTGTAATAACTTAATAGAAAAGAAGTGTTCTTTCCAGGCCTTCACAGGCAGACCTTCTGAAATGGAAATTAAAATGTGGAGGAAGCACTCATGTTCTTTGCAAATAAGAGAAAACCTGGCAAGGGATCATGGATAAAAACAGAAAGCTTGGGTTTAGAAGTCTTTCCTAGCCATCCCTTTACCTCAAAGTTAGGTTTGCAGGAACAGAACTGTTGTTTGAATGTCTGATCTCTTCTGCTTTAATCTTGTGGAAAAGTTGGTGCCTTTGCCTTTCTGTACATCTCAGATTTATCCAAGTGCATTGAAAAGCATTTTATTAACTGTTATGAGGGGCCAGTAAATATTAAGTAACATAAATATATCTAAAAAAAAAGTAAGATTAGGGAAGGGGAAAAAGCCTTAAGTACCTCAAGAAGCCCACTCAATCTTTGTTCTTTATATCACCTTTTTCCTCTCCTTTTCTAGCTGCATCCACAATCTGTAATGTTAATCACCAACCCTTCCTCTCTCCCAACCATGTGCGCTCTCAAAGATTTGGTTTGATGTTAGAGGTCAGAGCTACAGAAGGAACCAACACGAACACATCAGTCTCTATCTCACACTCAGTGCTAGAAATCTGTTAGCATTTGCTAGTCTGACAAGGAGAAAAAAAACCCTTCTTTCCTTCTAATCTGTGAGCAGCTGACAAGTTTCCCTTCCCTCCTGCTGTGTGGTGGTGTGTGAGGCTGTGACACAAGAAAGTTCCCCATCCAACTCAATGTTAGCCACAGCTGATGTTTACTTTCCAGGGCAAATAATCAATTAGCAGCTCTACTAAGTTTTCCAGTCTCAGCATCCCTGTTCATATGCCTCACACAAACAGAAGGAGAATCGCTCCTGGGGTCACAGGGACAGATTGCACAAACTAATTCATGGAAACTGAGAGACATAAACCACTGTAAAGCAATAGTGTGCAATTTTACTGAAACAGAAGGAAAGTCAAACAAAAATGGTGTTCTTTGAGTCTGGCTTCTTGAGCTTTTGAGTCTTTTTGGCTTCTTCAAAACAGTAATTATCAAAGATATCCAGGCAATCATTCTCTTTCTTGCCATATTCTCTATCTATTGGAAACTGAAGTCAAATCAAAGTGCTGAAATCATTACTTGTTTTACCATTAGAGACTAATGAAGTAGCATTTCTAATTTTCCAAAAGCAAATGGAGAAAAAGAAATAGTAGTGCAAAAACACTGTTTATATAATACAGTCCCACAACTCAAACCAAAATTTCCTCTCTAAAAGAGTATGAACAAACTTGGAGTACAATAGATTTAGCAGTCCATTCAGTTGTATAGAAAGCATTGTCTTTTCCCTAAAGATACTTTAAAAAAAATAACAAAACCCACATAATTTAATTACTTTTTAAATTAATTTCTTTCAAGAAGCAATAGCATCTTATAGTGTTTACTGGAGAAGAAATTACTTTCTAACTTAGTCTATAAATAATGGCAATTAATTTACTATAACATGGGATAAGATGGAAAACAGCACATAGGGCAAATATGCCAGGAACAGATGAAAATTCAGCCAGGTTTTCTTCAGGGAAAGAGAAAGCACTTTTTTTTTTTTTGAGTATTGTTTGATATTAGCCTGATGAAATCTTTTCTGGATTAATGATTTGGACTAAGACAACTCTTTCTTCCCCCTTCAGTTTACCACACTATTCATGAAATTTCTAATTGTCATCTCTGTGCCTCTGAGCATTGCAGCTGTCCAGTATACAAAATGCCAGAAGCTAATTTACTGCTCTAAAATTCTAGTAAAGTAGAATCTACCATTGAAGATCAAAGAACCTAGATCTCTGTTAGCTGCCATGAAAAATAGTAAGATATTTGCATTTTTGTTCAAAAGTGCCCTTTCTCCCCCAGATTTTCTATAACCTGCTGGACACATTTTACAAAAGGCTCAAATTTCCCTGTGCAACTGCAAAAATATCAGCAGCTGGTATTTCACAGGCTTCTGCTTTAACATGGACATCATGTAAAAAATGTGGCTGAAATTGGTATACAGAAAAAAAGGCACACTGCTTGAAGACTGACAGGTTTAAAAAACTCTCCAATACAAACAAACTTAGAGTCCTATATTGCAATCTTATTTTCTGTGTTGAACCTCTCTGTCCTTAACAATAGTGAAAATACATAGTGAAAATATGAAAGGCTGGCAGAGGATACAGCAGGAAGGCTTTTACCTTTACAAATTACTTTTACACCATACCTTTACACGTGTCTATCCGATGTTTGATATTTTCCAGAATTATTACGGTTTCCTTTTCTTTCTTGCTTTTGTGGACTTTGAGAACAGTCATTAAACAGGTAGAACAGGATGCTACTCACAAACAAGCATATAATGAAAACACATGGCAAAATACAAGCTGGCAATGGACTCTCTGCATCATCTTTTTGTTGAACACTGATGGTATTGCATTCTAGTCAGCAAGGATCTCCCCATGTATCTTAAGGGACTCTTGTTAAGGCCAACTGGAAAATAAATTTCAGAAACTCCTGCAGAACTGCAACAATATTCAAGACCTTTGTTTAGATTAAACAGGAATTACATTTATTTTCTGGATTTGCTTTTTACTCCCTTCTTGACACCAAAACTACTGACATTTTATGATATGCTGTTAGCTGTTGAGAAAGCAGGAGGATGACAGCCCTGAGGGATTCGGAAATCCAAACTGCTTGACCTGAAAGGTTTATGGTGACCTATAGTCCTTCTTGTCTCCCACTTGCCCCAGAAAACAGGATGAATAACAAATAACATTTCATAACTGCAAGGTTTTGCAGGTGCTTACAAGGAAAGAACATAACAGCAGAGCTAGAACCTGAAAGCAAATAAATCCAGAAACAGTCTGCAATAAAACTACCTCAGAAGCATGGCTAGAAGATCACTATGGCAGCAGCATTTAAATAAATCAAGAAGGAATAATTGTATCTCATTTTTTATATTCTTTTTGTTATTTCTGCTAGCAGAATCACAGACGTTTACTATTATTTTAGCAAAACAGGTTTTAAAAAGAATACTTCAACCAATATAGTACTTTTCACATAGGCACCAAGTCAAAGGTGTCCTTTTCTGATAACAAGTTCTTGGATTGAGAAAGAATTCTGTAATTAAATAGTTCAGAGAGATGTAAAATATAATTAGAAACATAGGCATATATTTAGAGAAATAGGAATTTCTATGAGTTATATTTTTAATGTATTTTATTTTAAAAACTCAGTGTACTTACAAGTCTGTGTATTTATGTGAATCTACACTTTTCTGATTTCTTTCAGGAAAGGGAATGAAATCTTTTGATTTCAATGAGAATCAATTGGGCAAGCTTCAGTCCACTTCACTGCATTTCATGTCATCCCATTCACTTTTCTTGTTTGCACTATATTTTGGAATTTTCTCTTTTTTTAACATTTAATGTCTTCAATTTCTTCTCCTCTCTCTTTGTTTACCTTTCTTCCTTTTGGTCCTTTTCACTGCACCTCATTTCATCTCAGTACATTTGGTCGTAGTCACTCCATTTCCAAATTTTCTGGAAAATTTGGCATTTTTCAATTACATTTTATTTTATCATATCTCCTTGCCAGTGTTTGTTACACTTTGCTCTCTGATTTCAAGATTTCCTTCCCTTTCCTGAAAGGAAGATTTGCAGGGTATCATAGGAGGATTAACAGCAAAGACCTTGTCTCCACAGACCACAATCACACTTAACTATTTTAGTGCAATGCCAGCAACAAATAAAGGTCCCATATTAAGTGCTATTGCTCTTGAGACTGGAGGGAATGGCTTTTGTTTCAAACACTCTGATTGCCAATCTAAAATTTCAGTCTTGACTGCTTCAAAGTCTTAATATTCTTTCAGATTACTTTCTGGACTTTGCAAAAAAAAATTACTAATATGGTTAAAATATGTAATCTGGATTGTTGCTTTTTAATCTGATGCATGCTGCTGGACTCTGCATTTTTAAAAATAATTTAATGTCAAATTGAAGATATGTCATAGCCTTCCAATATATAGGAACTGCTTCTCCAGGGACTTTAATGTGTCCTATAATGCAAACACATGTCTATTTTTACTGACCTAAATTAAAAGGTAATGAATTTTAGTGCAAATTATTCTTGTGTTTGCTAAAAACTGCTGAAAATAAATTTTAACCCTTCTTAAAAGTAAATTATAGTTATCTTTCAACATATAATAAAAATGTTGACTTTCCTCTAGATCATTTTAAATTTATGTCTAACATAAAAGATTTAGAAACAGAGCCCAGCATGGCTGGGCAGGAGAAACAACACACATTAAAATTCTGAATGTGTCTTTTTTTGCCTTGGTTTCCAAGGGTAGGAAAGCTGTGCTTGGTCTTTGAAACAGCTTTGAAACCTTCTGCAAAGTTTACAGTACTGCTGGCACAGAAAGAGCAGGACAAGCTATGGTACACTGGACAGGTACAGTGACTAAACTGGCCAAATTTGAATCAATAGGTATCCCACATATATTCCCATGTTTTCAGTCTTCCCTAATCCTGAGTGGGAATGTCTCCTGAATGGGAATCCCTAATGTCAAAAGACAGTGCTGTATCTGAGCTGCACTGTACCTGAGCTGCTTTGCCTAGATTCTCTTTTTCGGCTTCCTGATGGCTACATGAGAATTGGAATTGCAAGTCCCATCTCAGAATGTTCTGTGATTCTGTAAAATATCCTATTAATCTATTTTCAATTCACATAACCTACGCAAATATCTGTCAGTTTTTTTCTTTTCATGGGCCACGGTTTAGGTATGACTGGGTATACACTGTTTATTCCATTCTTCTGTAGGTGCTAAATCCCTTTCTATCTCTATAGGAGATTTTAAATCTACAGCCTTCTGTAGGAGCTAAATTTAAGCTAGATTTGTGTACCTCTGCACACAACATTTTTAATTGACTGTTAGAACATAGTTTATTTCTGGGACACAAAACTAGGTTATAACAATGGTCTTGAGATAATTAAGGTAGATGTGAAAGAGAAGTAGAATTTGGAGATGCTAAAACAGGTCCTATAAGTAGAATACTAATGGGTATTACTTGAAAATCATGTTTGCAAGTAGATAGACTCCCACTTGAGTTAGCAAAGGTCACCCCCAATTAAAAACAAACTACAGTAAAAGAAGTCGATAACAGTACTTTAAATTTCTTTCATTATAAAAAGAAAGTGAAGATGGAGCACTTTGAATCTATGTCTAAACAGCTCAGTGAAAGGTAAAGCAAATACTATAGAGAATGCACAAAATCCTTGTTTAACTATTTTCATAAAAATATGAGAAATTAAATTAATTAAACAAAGCAATGAGTTGCAAAGTCAGACACCAGAAGGCCCAAAATATATTAAATGGAAACAAAATATAATGGACCCAAATTCACATAATTGGTTATTTGTTTGGATTACAGAATAACCCAAATATAATGAATTAAAGGCAAAAGATGAGCACATAAGGCTTCAGCAGATTATGAGAAGAGATTGAGCATCTTAAATTATAGGCATGCCAAAACTATATAATATTCACCTTTTTTGCAATATCAGAGTGCACAAGAAAATTCTTGGCTTAATACAAGTTTTCTTCCCTATAATTACTTCAGTGTCTGGGTTCACAGAGAAAATACTTTTAGTACACAACTATTTGGAAATTTCTTTCTTATTTTTTACATTTTATTGTTGCTTGACTCTATTTTTATCAGTGCCCTTTTCTCTACTATTCTCATTGTCTGTGGCTTTCTCTCATGGAATAGTATGATCAAAGGCAAATCTATTCTATATCTTCAAGTGTTTTCTCTTTATATAAATGGAAGAGATTGACTTGGCTAAGGGAGGGAAGTGATTCTGACTTACTTACTAATTTTATTTATTTATTAATTATAGATATCAAAGTGTTGACTGTAGCATGATTCATTGCTTCCTATTAAATCTAGTTCTATGTTGATTAACTATTAAATAAGCACTTTATTTTAGTATTGAATGAAGTGATGTTGCTACCATTTGCATCCCAGGTTGAGTACAGGTTGGAAGGTTCTTACTGCATTTGTAATTGGTTCTATATTAATATTTAGACTGATTAAAAGACTTTCTCTGTCCTACACCATTTAAATAGCTGCCTTCTCTTATTACTGTACCTTGTGCCCTGCCCAAACAAGTTCTTGCTTGTCTTATTCACAAAGGAAGATTTTGCTAGAAAGCCATCTGTGAACTATATTGTAAATCCATGTGTACTCACAGAGGGGGGAAAGAATGAGAGAAATGGAAACCTGGAAGTAAGGCTCGTGGCTGATAAATCCATGCTGCACAAATAGGCTAAATTTCAATCATTTCTCAGCATCAACCTCCTGCCCTGAAGCAGAACACCAGGGTTCTAGTTCTGCTGGCTCCCCAGTGTAGATGTTACACTACAGGTATAGTACAGGTAGAACTAACAAGCTTCCATATGATCTTATGTGTATACCAACAATATGCAACATGCTGACTAGGTTCTGCCTAGGAATTTGCCCTGACAACCACTGAAAAGACATTTCAGTTCCTTTATAAAACAGCTTTTTCTGTGTTTGAGGGATTTTTTTTGTTTGTGGATTGTTGGGTCATTTTATGTTTTTTAATCTGGCAAACATTCCCAGCATCTTCATATAAAATTCTAAACAAAGACTCTTTGTATATGCTGAGTCAAGGTGAGTCTCCCTACAGCATAATTGATAGAAGTTACTTTGTATCTGAAATGATGACATCTTCTTGTAATCAATGTGGTGAAACTAGAAAGCCACTACTACATTGTAAGAAAACTAGCACAAAGAATAAAAGCCTATACAATCAGAAAAAAAGGGTCAGAGGTATATAAATATGAATATCCACTCTAAGTGAAAATAGGCCTCTGAAAGAATAGAGACTTTAAAAATCATACTTTAGCAATATAAAATGTTTTGATTCACTCAACTAAATTGATTCACTCACTAAAAATATTATTATTCTGCCTACAGTCTCCATCAAAAAGAGAAGGTGTTTTTCAAAAAGTGCAGCATCCTCCCATGTTGAAAAGCTTGTTTGAAAAAAAGACACTACAAAAAATTAATTAACAGTCATTATTTCTAGGATCAATCCATCACCGTTTTCCAAAGGGGGAAAACAGACTTTATCAAAGTATTGCCTATTACATCATAAGTACAGAGTAAGTAAGGATATTTAAGGTTGGAAGGGACATCTGTAGATATATTTTCTCTAAAGCAAATGAAACAACACTTACTTTTTGCCCATGTAAATAATAGTAGCAACTGATCTTTGCATTTCCAAATAATAAAGCATAAAAGTCAAAACCAGGCAGCTTTGCCAGCCTGTGTAATCTGCCTCAGGGTAAGCAAAGTTGAAGAGTGTTCCTACAACGATACATAGTGCATTCAGAGCACAGGAAAAGATAAAGCGATTCTCAGAGCAGTGCTGCTCCAGAGGAAATATTTGAGGAAGTACCCAACTCTTTTATAGATTTTTCTCCTTTTTTTTTTTTCCAATTCATCGTGCTGTTTCTCAACATTTTTTCCCTCTTTTCTTTGTCGGGACTCATTTTGTTACATAAGAGTACTGACCTTTGTCACATTTTTCCTGATTGCTAGACTACCAGATCTAAAGATTTACTCTCTAGTTCCCCAACAAAATCCTTTTTCATGACTTACTATTTTATGAATGAACAGTGGATAACAGTGAAA
The DNA here is from genome assembly GCF_051311805.1 of Agelaius phoeniceus. Taxonomy (NCBI): domain Eukaryota; kingdom Metazoa; phylum Chordata; class Aves; order Passeriformes; family Icteridae; genus Agelaius; species Agelaius phoeniceus. Next base: position 34,064,708 of record NC_135268.1, on the reverse strand, counting down.
TTCTCAATGTTAATGTTAATATTATTAATAATAATTTTGCTGTTGTGTAGTGATGTAAAAAAATTAGATAAATATACTCATTCCCAAATATGCCCAAAATGGGCAGTGAAAAATTAGATGAAATTGCAAAATTCAGCAAAACAAAAAAGAACTTAGACAGAAGTTTCAGAAGGACAATCTCAGTGATAGGAAACTATTTTTCTCAGCTGTCTCAATATTGATTCATCAAATCATTAGAGCCATATGAAAATCATTGCATGGTTTAGATTTTTGATTGTACCACCAATTTAGATGATAAACTATTGGGTAAGTTATTGGGGCAGATCAGCAATATCTGCTGTATAAATGGAAATTATTATTTAATGTAGCTAAAAAATAATAACAGTTATCCTTACACGAACTCAGTATTTTCATATGCATATTTCAATGAAGGTCACCTTAGTGTTAAGCTCTATGATTTTATTGCCCTGTAAAACATTCTTTGTAGAATCATTATATAAATCAGATTGAATACTACCTATAAATAAGGCTGATAATTCCCAGAACAGTAAAATCAAAATGTTCTGAAAACAGAGTGATTTATTTTTCCTAACTTCTTACTGAATCCATGGACCACAAATCTTTTGATACAGAAATCTTAATGAAGATGTGTATTGCTAATAAATTTTCATCTTGTTAAATTTCATTCCTTATTTCATTTTCTATTAATTTCAAATACCTAAAGATCTATAATCAAGCAAATCAGTACATGCAGAGTCACCTTTTAATTATGGTACTGAAACAGTATAATAGGAGTTGCAACAAATATTTAATGGTAAAATAGAAATTTCATTTCTGTCTCTGAATATTATTCAAATCCTGTTGCAATCCTTAAATAGGATTATCTTTTAGAGGGATTAAATAAATGACATTTCATAATGACTGATTAAACAATAAATTAAACAGGACTTTTTATTACTGCACAGAAAGTTACTACTACTCTAACATCGTTATTATGATTGGAAGAAGGGCTTTTACAACGTCACATTATTTGAGAATGTCACAGGGTTAATGGCAGGATCAGGGTTTCCATAAGAAATTAGACTCTTCAGACACCTTTGAGGCTTTCCCTGATTTGAGCTTCCAATATTGTTTATGGCTATATGGGATGTCTACTTTGAAAACATTGCCTGTTCTATTATGTAATTAAGCAAATTACATAAAGTTCTACATGATTGTGAGAAAATGCTTTTATTATCCTGTAGTGGCATGGTGTAGACTCTATAACCTCACCTCTCTAAGAACTATTCCATGGCTCATTTTCATTCCCTTACTCTTTAAAGGAAATAAATCATAAATATTTTCCCAAGAATTACATTCTCTGTGTTCAGAAAACAGATTCAGTAGTTTCTGTTTGCGATAACATCTTTAGCTGCTGATATTTCTTCTGGGTTCATGGTCAAGCTACAAGAAAAGAGAATTTTAAGAACTGGTCCTTGATTCAGTTCTGAAAACAGAAGTAGATATGAATATTAAAATCATTGCTGTCACTTCTATGATTTGTACATATTTGGATCTTTAGCCGTAGAAGCAAACATACGTGCGTGATACACTGTCACGATATGATGTGCAACAGCAACAGAAATTAATTCTCTGGGTTCACTACTGTGTGAAAAGGCATTAAAAAGCATGAAAAGGATTCACAACTACTTCATCCAGATAGAGCAATCATATTTTACTTTCTGAACTACTGAATTTCTGGAAATCAAATGATACTTAAAAATAAGCCACCACTCAGATTCAAATAGACTGGTTGTTTACTCCGCATAACATGTGGAAAGACTTCTTCAAGGCCTGCTATTCTTGTTAAAGATGCAGAAAAGAGCACACTGAAAACAGACTTCAGCAGGTAACAACACATCTACCTGTCCGGAGGAAAAAACCCCAAATTCATCCTTTATGAGCAAGGGTAGAAGGATCTAAAACACCTCATATTTCCTTCATCATCCTGTTCTCACCCTGCAGAATCTCCTATGGTGCTGGAATAACCTGAGACAAAGAGGTAGTAAAACACAGGAAAGGGGCAAGGACAATTCCCCTATCCTTTTACTGTCTTCCCCTGAAGGAAGCTGCTAGGACAAAGCTTGATATCATCATCCACTGCAGAAAAATGCTCTGAAAAACATTTTATTGGCTTTGACAGCTTTCATTGAGAATATAGTTTTAGATTTACCCACTGATCTGAGCAACAAAAACAGATCTTGGTCTCCAAGTAAAGTCATAATTTAGGTAGAACTGGGGTCAGCAACTGCTTAAAATTAAATCTCCAATGGAATTTCCACTGCCTTTTGGTGTTTAAAAGAATCTAAGTACCCTAGGTACCAATAGCACACCAGGGTCCTCTATCCCAATGTTTAGCTAGTGATAAGAAGCAAGCATCTCTAACTCTGTTTTATACCATTTTATCAGCATTATCCTGCAAAAAAAAAAAAGAACAATTGAACTTTGTACAGTACAAAGTTCACCTGTGGGCAAAATACACAAAGCTTGATAGAATTGTGAAAATGTGTTCCTTTTTTTCCTCTTTAACGTTAAAATTCCTTTTATTTTAGGAAAAAAAATGGCTAAACGAAAAGAAAAAAAAATCCGAAACAGTAAGTTCAGTCTGTACTCATTGCTGATTAATCTTTTATATTTGAATGAAAATAAACTAAATTGCTTGTAGTAAATAGCTATCAATTTTATGCCCCACTCTCCATTTAGGAAAAGTTTATAAAAGACAGAGAATCAAACTTTCCTTTTCCTTCTAAAAAAAATATATTTTGAAGCTCAGGTAACTATCCAGTGAATTGTCTTAGTCCATAAGAAATGATAAAGCCTCTTCTTTTAAGAGGCTTAGGAAACCATTACAATGTAAGAATTTGCTGATTTTTAGCAGTTCAAAATAAATTTTTTTGGACAAAAAATGCACAAATTGGTCAATGCAAAGGTCTGGATCTTTTTTTCAACACATAGAAACAATTCCTCTAAAGGCAATATTCTCCTCATAGCATAATTTTATGTTCCCAATAAATACTCATCCTAAATCCACCCTGAAACATAAGTATACACCTTTGGACTGTAGAAATGCTTGAGTTTTATCTGGAAGGGTTTTGAGAGTGCACAGATGGCTATTACAGATTACCAAAATGGGGCTGTGCAATAACAGTGCCAGCTGTGTAACAACCAGTCCATCTCTAAAAGAGATTGCAAATTCAAAGAGGTAATCCTTTCAGTAAAGGTCTGGGAGCTGCCTCAGATGAACTGAGGCTCTACATCAGGAGGACAGAATTCTTTTACAAAAAGGACAGAATGCTTCTATCGTATTTGCCATCAAAACTGTGTTCGCATAGGTGGTTTAGGGAAACGAAAGGGCTCGAATTTTCTCTTTTATATTACAACGATTACACCACTCAACACTCAGCTCTGTTTTATTTTAATCTTTCTAATCTGACCATAAAAAATTAATTCCAGAGAGGTTAGATCAGTGGAGAGAGTTACTAGAGGGGCAGGCTGCTTTCTAGACCATTAATCCTAGCTGATGTCCACAGTGCTTGAAAACTATCTCTTGAGGAATATTTGCTGGTTTATTTGAAAATCTATGCTGTCTTTGCATATCATTGAAGCAGTGGGGGAAAAAACACAAAAATTAAAAAGAGACGCATTCAAAAGCCAGCCCCTGTATACTTGAATTTTGACACCACTTTTTTTCTTTCTTTCAAGAGGCAATGATTCCCCACAAAATTTGGCTTCTCCTTCATTTTCTTGCCCATCCCATTTGTTCTGGCCCACTGATACATTTAGCATTTTGAGATTTGTATTTCACTAAATGCCTTTTGATAACTCCTGAAAGAGTTATATATGTTTGGTATCCTAGACTTCAGTGCAATAGGGATTGACAGTAATAAGTATCTTGCAGAGAAGGTATTTTGATATCAGCCACAATTAATTAAAGTAAAACTCTGAATAATTCTATCATTGTTATGAATACAGGACCATCTACATAAAGTTGTCAATAATGTCACATAAGACTGAACAAAGTAGAAATTGATATTACAGCAGCTACTGCTTTCTGGTGTCTCAGCTGAAACACTGAAAACCAAATAAACTATACACTTTTTTCTCCTACATTCAGATTTAAGTAAAACTCTTATTCCATACTGAAGAAATGTAGAAGTCACTATATTTCCCATGTTTATACTTAAATAAATAGATGAATGAAGCAAATCTTCTTCCAGTCTTACTGGCTTTTTTTCCTCTATCATGAAGAACCAGATCTCATCCTTACTCAATACAATGAACCTGATCACAGGAAAGTATCAGTATTACCAAAAAAACAATAACAAAAAAAAACTGAGTTAAGGACTTAGTTAAACTCACAAGGAGTTTAATCAGCTGGGGATTTAAAATTTTTAGCTTGTGCTTGAAAATCTTAAGTAAAATTTGTCCTTCCAGAATTTAATGAGAGTTTTTCATGATATTTGAATTGAATCAACAAAAATAACTGGGCTCTTTGTGGCATGGCAGTATGATCCTATCCTTTCAGAGGCTACAATTCATAAATCTATGTTTAAAGGCAGAAGACAGAAACTAGTTTAAAAAATCTTCATCAGATCATATGTAAAATACATGGCTCAAAGGGATAGGAAATGTTCTTATGGGTGGCTAAGCAGGGGAATTGCCTTGACTACCAACATCTCCTTCTAGTAACAGAGATGGTACTGAGCATAAAACGTTTCAATAGTTCCTGCAGCAATGTCAGCTGGAGTTCAAGCAGTACCAGAGACTGCCAGTGTCCTTTACAAGGCAAAGTTACTATCCTGTTAATGATCTGTTTTGTTTTCCCGATAATGTCATTTGTCATGCTTTATGTCTGACATACCACTATTAAGGCATAAATCAAAGGTATTTGCATTTGCAATATAACATTTTAATACTAGTCTTTTTCCAAAAGTTCACATATTTTTTTCAGTGGAGGAGGTCATTATTTAGTGCTTCTATTAGGGTAAACCCGGGCTTCTGAGCTGAGCTTTTTTTTTGTTCAGATTTAATGGCTCTTTTATAGACAATTGTATCATAAATTGTTTTAACTATTCTATTTGGTCCTTTTTTTTATTAAGAATTATTATTGCGCCTCTGGCTTAGGAACTTTACTTGCTTATTCTCCAGTTTTCCCACACGAAGGCACCTAATATTTTATGGGGTGACATTTCTCATGTTCTAACCTTCATCTGAGAAGTGAACTCTTTCTTAGTTTGAGGTGGATTGTCCAACGAGGGCAATTACATGACATACACTGAAGATTGCTTTAAAATAAAGTAAAATTAAGGACACTCATTTATTTCCTTCTAGTCATGCCAGAGAGAGAGTTACCAGAGCTGAAATTATAAATACTTTTTCAGAAGTTGCATTGGATTCATACCATTAGGAAATGGCTTTTTGTTTTCATGTGGGTGCAAACCAATCATTGGGTAACTCCCTAATATCTGTCAAAAGTATTTCATTCACTGGACATAATGAAAGTAAAACCTCAACAAAATTATTTGGAGACAGTACATTCTCTAAGTTAGATAGATGGTAGGAAAGATAAATTTTTAGTTGCCAGATAGATAATTTAAAGCTGGCCAGGGCACATGAAGAGAAAAAATGGCTCTTGCGACATGTTTTGTAGCCTAAGAAGTTGACAAACACTGGGTATTCCAACAGAAAATCCACCTAAAAACGGAGCCTTATGAGCAATAGTATTTTTTGTCTACTAGCTTACTTCCTTTCCTCCCCTTTGCTTAAGGAGATAAAGGTTGGAAAATTAATAACTTTTGGTAGAAATTGAAGGAAATGCTTGCAGGAAGAAGCAGGGTAGGAGATAGAATTATTGCCAAATAAGTACTAGTGGTACTTATTTAGTAAAAATTAAGCTGTTTATTTGGGGAGAATTTTTTTTGTGGCTTCTTCACAGAAAATATATTCACAAACTTGTTTACATTTTACACCTTGCATATCTGTTTTCCTGCATCTAAACTGTGACATTTAATTGTAAGATCAAGCATAACACTTGTAAGTGCATTTCAACCCACTCCTTTAGCAACAATTTCTGAGTGAGGCTGGCTTCTATCTTCTGCAATTTCATGCATTTATATATGTGTGTATATATAAATATATATATATTTATATATAAAAATATATATGTGTATTTATATATGCATGTTTCAAATATGGTATAGATTCCACTTCCCTTTTATCCACTAAAGACAATAAAGAGCTGTGAGACTAGAATGACACTCCTTCACTTTGTGTCAGAATTTCAAGGGGATTTTCTGCAACAAATTTTGTCTTTTTAATGCATTTCAAATTGAACTGAAAATAATATCAAATCCAAAGATGTAAAATTTCTTAAGTTTCCTGTTTTCATATTACAAAGAATACAGTGTAAATAAAATGTATATTTATAGGACAGAGACTACACATAACAGTTCAAGTGAAGAGGTGCTTTCTTATAGCTTGTACAACAATATTCTCACAAGTAGTGGGTACTATTTCCATTTAGACATCATCAAAAACATTGCTCTCACCTCCCCTTGGAAACTAATGATACTTTATTTGCTATTGGTACGTCAAGTTTTTGCATTAATATATAAGTAGGACTTTTAAGATTATAAATATATCTAATACCTTATGTACCAAGTTATAGACTTTAAAGTCTCAGCTGGGCATAATATAGATCCAAATCACTACCAGGACTTTAAAGCAGAAATAGGATTCTAGGAAAAGAGCCAATAAAAAATTTTCTCACATGCATGTCTTCCTTGTAGTAGTAGTTAACATTTTTGAGCTGTATAAGAACTCCCCATATTTCAATGAATTTCAACCTTTGGCCAAGCATCTCAAAGGGCTGTTATTCCAAATTTTTCAGAATGACTGCAAAAGCCCTCAAAAATTTCACTAAGAGCAGTGACAAAACATCTTCCCATTTTATTCTTATTCTGTTATCCTGGGTGAAAAGTTGGAAGAGCAACATCAGTGGAAGAAAAGGAAATATTCTATTGTCTGTGACAAATTTGAAAATACCCAGAAGTGCACAGGTAATGCTAAAAGCAATGACCTAAGCCTAACATCCTGCAATAAAGAGCATCTATATTATTGCCTTGAACTAAAAATTGCTACAGTTGAACCAGGACTTTTGTCCTGAGTTCCATTTCTAGTTATAACAAGTCATAAAAGGAATGCCTCAGTGGTACTTTCATATCTACACATGCATGCACACACACAGTAATAATGGTATGCACTCCCAGGGCCTAGCAGGTTATTGAAAGGAAAGTATTCAGCCCAGGCCTGATGAAGGGAAAATACAAGATTACAGCGCGTGTGATGTCCTGCAGAGAGTCCAGGGGTGTCTTATTTAGCAGTGTGCACCAGCTGCAGCACAATTCTGAACTCAGATTCATCAGTCTTCTAGCAAGGAAAATTAGGCAAAACAGAATCTCATGCTGCCACAAATCTAATGCTTTAAACTAAACCACTAGAGGTAACTCTGCTAGATGTAGGATAGTGTACTCCATCTTTATGGAAGCATGAGAAACCTCCTCCATCAGTACCATCTGCAAAGGTGTCATCACCAGTACATGTGGCAAGGCATTGCCACTGAGAAGTCATACCTGTCTTCTCCGCTGCCATATCTTCCACCAACAGTATTAGTGCAGATCACAGTGGTCTTCTGTGATCTGACTTCTTTGAAAGCCCTTTCTTTACCCTATTTTAATTTTTTGCATCACATATCTTTCTGACATAAGAACAAAGAAAAACCATATCCAAGCAGTTTATATATTTAGAACTACAGAAACCACTGTGTCTGTTTCATATATGGCTAGGATGTTTTTACAAATAGTTCATAAATCATAGAATGGCTTGGGTTGGAAGGTACCTTAAAGATTATGTAGTTCTAACCCTTTTGCTGTGCACAGGGACATCTTTCACTTAACCAGGTTGCCCAGGAGCCCATTCAACCTGGTGTTGAACACTTCCATATCTTCTCTGAGCAAACCGTTCCAGAGCCTCAACACCCTCACACTAAAGAATTTCTTCCTAATATCTAATGTAAACCTTCTCTTTTTCAGTTTGAAGCCATTTCCCCTAGTCCTGTCTCTACAGGCCCTTGTAAATTGTCTTTCTTGTAGGCTCCCTTCAGGTACTAGAAGACTGCAATAAGGTCACCCTGAAGCCACCTCTTTTCTAGGCTGAAAAACCTAAATTTCCTTAGCCTTTCCTCATAGGAGTGGTACTTCATCCCTCTAATTGTCTTTTTGGCCTTCCTCTGGACTTGCTCCAACAGGTCAGTGTCCTTCCTAAGCTGGGCTCCCCAGAGCTGGATGCTCTGGGTATCCAGGTGGGATCTCACCAGAGATCAGAGCAAAACGGAATCACCTCCTCAATACTCAGTAGACTTTCATCTTAACATACACCTTTCTTGTCAGTTTTATGGTGAAAGAGAGAACAGAACAATCAGAGACATTATTTCCTAACAAATCTTTTCTCATATATTGGTCTCCTCTCCCCTTGGTCTCTGACAGCTCATTCAAATTAGTAATTATCAGTAGGTAATAGCATTTAGGAGAAGCTCACAGTTGCACCACTGACTTCATGGCAGATGATTTTCTCCCTGTGAGATTCCTGAGCATATGCCCTCCTCGGTTTAGGACTTGGCTTCTCTTGGCAATGTGAAAAGATACAGATGGCTTAGATTGTAGCCATCTTCTCTGAAGGATGAGCTATTACTATTAATGATGATAAAAGAGCCTTATACAGTTTCCTCTACCACAGTAGAGCTGTTAAAGTCAAATAGAAAAGTCTGGTTGCATAAATTATTTTCTCATTTTCCATCCCTCCAGAACTCAGCTGGTCAAGGAGGACGGCAGTTCAAATGAGTCTTTTCTTCCAAACCCCTAGTGAATGTGGAGTCTGTGCTTACTAAATAGGAAGCTTTAGATGTTAGTAAGACCACACTGCAAACTAAAGCCAGTAGAGAATGATTGCTTGCCCTCTTGAATCATTCAAAATTCATGATGAACAAGTATAGTTAGACATTCAGTTTATAAGCCTTTCAGATTTACAAAATCATGTTTTTCTACTTTATGATGAATATAAATAAAGATTTTTACCTGCAGAGAGATAGTACAGTCAGAAAAATTAAGGGCTTTGCAAAGATGGGTTCAAGGTAAAATTTTCTTTCCCACTGAGCACCCCACAACAGACAACACTCAGGTGACAGAAGTATGGAAGATTCATTTAAGTTTGTAATACTATTGACCTACTATGCTTTAAAACTACCAGTCCCATGTGCATAGAAAGATATTCTTGAACCTATTCTTTAAAGCAAAAAAAATTGTTATAAAGGTACAAGTTTTATATTTAATAATAAATATTGGAAAATATATAACTTTCCAGTTTTAGTTAAGTGAAATATTTGATGCTTAGTAGAGCACATTTCATTTTTTTTAGTTTAATAACCAGTTTTCCTGTAGCAAGGAAATATAGCAATGAATACAAATATGTTGTTGCACACAACTAACAACAAGTTTTAATATGACAAGAGTTCACTAAGAGCCTGGGCACAGAAAAGTTGCAAATATTTTTCCCACATGAATTATTTTATTCTACAATATCAGCTGCTAAACATTTATTTCAGAGGTGAGGTACATCACACTAAACACTTAAGCTATACATCTAGGTTTCCAGCCAAGTTTTTAGGTTTTCCATTTTCTAGGGTTATAAATAACTGCAAATGTAGTAACTTCAGCCATCTTCTTTGATTTACTCCACTTCTACCCTATTCACTGCCAGCTCTTGGACTAGTTCTAGCCATTACATGACCAAAACCTCATATGCTAGATTTATATCTTCTATTCTTTCTCCTATGTTCTATTTTTTTCCACAAAACATAACTTTTAGCTAATGACAATTTCTTCATTTTAGTCAAAGTAGCAGGCCTAGTTACTACCTCCAGCTTTTATGGCTTTGAAGAGTTTGTATGAAAACAGGACCTCAATCAAAATATTGTGTGCAATTACATCACTCTAGACTGTTTCCCAGCTCTTGTGAGATGAATTGGAGAAAACCCCTAAACCCCTGACCCCTCTCACTGTTCATCTTTTATGACACTGGCTGCATGTCAGTAACCTAAAATATCTCATTGGTCTTAAAACAACTAATTTATGGTGAACTTAAAATGCACACATCCAGAAAACAAGGATAGCACAGATTTCATTCTATTTGAATCAGTGAAGCTCTGCAAAATAACTATTATTCCTTGTGGGTTTTTTGGCTTCCCACTGTACTTTTGCTAGTATTAACTCAAACAAGTTACAAAGAGGAAATAAGATATGTAACAGCATGAAGGGTGAAAGACACACTTACCTTGTAACAGGGAAGAACTTAATTTACTATGCTGATTCTTTTTATTTAAGAGAAAGTATTTGAATCTAGATGTGATAACTTCTCCTGAATCAACTAGCAAAAAAACTGACACCCAAAGTGTTTGTCAGACAAACTTGTCTGCTTTCAGGAAGGCTGTGATTCTGAGGCAGTCTAAAAAGTTTTAGGTTACTCTCATACATAACCAACAATGAAAGTACACCCTTGTCTATAATCTAGGAATTACATTTTTCTAAGATGGGTCTTAGGCATAATTTTTAAAAGTATCTTGTTTTTTGCAAAGCAAAAATTGCTGACTTTACTGCCTTTCATACATCAGGATGACTTTTCCAGTAAAACCTAGGGACTGTAGATGGCAATTCCTCTGCAAATTCAGTTCCTCTCAGACTTACTGGCCTTCACCAATTCCTACACAATCTTGATTTGCTGAATCCATTTCACTTTGTTTTACAAATATATTGTTTATCCTTTCCCAGCAAGTTCTTCCTGTTCAGACTATTTTCCATGCTGAATGGATTCCATCCTGATCAGATACCAACAATATAAGCTAAATTTCACAGAAGCACACAACAGCAGCATTTGGCTCTCAGGTTGTCTCAGCCTATAGCCCTGCCATGACAGCTGCTCCCATGATAAATGATAGGAGCTTACAAACGAGGCAGAGTTGCAAAGGACAGTGGATTTCAAGGAACCATTTGCTGAGGTATGTGCAGATAGAGCAGCTTTTTACAATGTCTAGGGTAGCATTTACAGTGCAAAAATGGATATGAGATCCTTTAGCACTCCCTAGCCATACTGATGCTCTCATCTATTTTCACTTGTTTCCCTTTCTCCAGCTTCTTCTCGTTCCTCTCAACACACGTACACAAGCACATATAAAACCCTCTTCTGCTCAGAAATATTTTCCTGGGAAGTTTCACAATTCTGGATAGACACACAAGAAGTAAATCACAGGAATAAAAAGAATGCTTGTTAATTGTTTGTGCCACTGGTGTTGCATTCCAATGAAATTTCTACTGCTTTCTAAATAAAATGCTATTTAATATGTAAGTGTAATAACAAATCTTCTGACATGGAATCTAATCTAATTCCCATGCAATAATTTATTTTAAATGTTTTAACCCCTGTACTGCCTATATTTTGACCAAGACTGGGGATTGTCTTAATAACTGGATGATAATAAAATAAAAATTTCTAAATTGTCAGGTAGTTTAGACATCTCAACATAAAAAACTACATCTACACCTGAACTCTCTTCAATCCAAAGAAATATTTTGAAAGAAAGCACTGATCAGTAGTTAAAACACTAGAACAGACTTGAGAGTTAGAAAAACTTGATTTCCTCTACTGTGCAAAAGAAAATATTATTTCTGCCTGAAAAATACAGAGTGGTCTGTATAACCTGAGGACTCAACAGGGCTGCAAAACCTTCCCCCCCAAGGAAACACCTGTTAGGATTTAATCTTGCGTTTATCTCAGAGTAAACCAATGCAGTATTATTTTCCAAATGAAAAGTGATTCTCAAAATTTAATCAGACACAGGATTTCATTCTGTTTAATTACATGAGCAGTCACTCAAGGTGAATGAAATATAAAAAATAAAAACAATCCTTGCATTTCAACACCTCACAGAGGAGCAAGAAAATATCCCAAAGTCAGCCAAAAGTATCCTACCAAGAACAAATATTTTTATGTGTAATTTTATAGGTCATTACCTTCCATAGTTGAGTAACATATTGATTCCCCTTTCAAAGTCTTCCGTTTTCTAGGCACTAAAACAGAAAGTAAGAGAAATTTGCACATTGACATGATGAATATTCACACATTCTAATCTGAACAATCTATCTTAGGCTGAAGCTGATATAATAGTCTCCCTAGATCTAGATTGTAGACCCTGGAGAAAAGAAGGCTATTGTTTTGTGCAATTCAGAGGAAAAAAAGGGAATCTCCTATCCTGAACACCTGGAGAAATGAAGAACAAGCCCCAGTGGTGCAGGAAGGATAGGGAGAGCTGCCTAACTTAACCACATTGGTGATTTGAATATACCCCATTATTTTCCTTCATCACTGCTTTTTACATAACCAAATGCTTTTGTCAGCATATCTGTGACAACAAAACCAAACCAAGGAAAACTGCTACTGACCACTGACAATTACAATTGTGGCACAGCAGTACTTAGAGATACATGGAACTTTCTTGAACACAGTATCTTTTTCAATTGCAAAATTAAAAAGGAAGAAAAAGCAAAATGTTCTGTGGAACACTTTCTGCTTAGACCAAGCTCTCTACAGAAATCATTTCAAACCAAAGCAAGGACTGTTCAGATTCATGCATCTGCACTGAAGCAGGTGAGTATGAACTTGGTTGAATGTGGTATATTCCAGGTAAGTAGAGCTACTCTTTGAACCTATGGATATTTAATTATAGAATTTAAAGAATAGATTGAAAGCAACTCATGCCAGTATATTCAACTGCATGGCATGAAGGATATTCATCTAAGATGCAGACTAATCATACAAATCAAATCTTGGCTCTGAGCCTGACAGAAACTTTAATTAAAGAAGCATCTAGATTTCTAGGTACAGCTAAAGGTATAATTCATGCACATAATAAGTACTATAAACTGCTTCCACTGTCAAACACATCTGAAAGTATTTAAGTAGAAAATGAGATCTCACCTGATAATGCATTGTTAAAGGCAGAAAAGTTTGCCAAAACACAGAACTCACAAGACAGATTCCTTGCAGAAGCTGAAAGGCAAGCAGGTTTCTGGCTTTCAGCATAGACAATCAAGTCATGTTTCAACAGCTGTGGCACTGAGAAAAATTCTTCTCCCTGTCATGATTTAAACCCAGCTGAAGATGAAACATGCAGCCATTCACTCAAGCTCTTCCCCACACTCTGGTGGAATGGGGAGGAGAGTCAAAGTAAAACTTGTATGTTGAGATTAGAACAGAGTAATAATTGAAAATAATGCAAAATACAATAATAATGGTAAATAATAATAATAATGGTTAATAATAATAATGATGATGATGATGATGATGATGATGATGTAGATGATGTATAAAAAAATCCAAATTATGCACAAAGTAATTGCTCACCACCCTCTGACTGATGCCAGACTGCCTCTTCCCGAGTCCAGACTGGCTCCTCCTTCCAGGTAACTCCCTGGTTTATATTGCAGATATGACATTTTGTGGTGGGAAATATCCCATTGATCAGTTCAGGTAATATGTCCCAGCTATGTACCCTCCCAGAGGTTTTCTTCAGGGTGGTTTTTTTGTTGTTGTTGGTTGGTTTGTTGGGGTTTCTTGGGGTTTTTTTGGGGGGGTTTTTTGTATGCATCCTCACTGGCAGAGCATGAGACAAGGAAAAAAAGTCCTTGATTTAGGACAAACATGATTTAACAAAAAAATCAAAACACCAGTGTGTTATCAACATTCTCATTCCGAATCCAAAACACAACACTTCAACAGCTACTGAGAAGAAATTAACTCTACCTTAATTGAAACCAGATCACTCCTTTTCAGCATTTCAAGCTATCTGTACAAAAAAAAAGAAGCCAAAAAATTGTACAGAGGATATATTTTCACCTTGCACTTGAATAGAGTACATGATCAAGGGGAAAGGATTAATCTGTGGAGAGTTCTGTATGCTCAGTGTTGTTTCTCACCCACAGGCAACTGGTACAATGATCAGCAATGATTTTTTTTTTTCTGTACTTTCTTATCTGGCCCTTTCAAATCACAGAGAAACCTGCTGGGTTCTCATCCCCAATTATAATCAAATTGAGCCACAGTTCCCCCACTGTGCTTTATCTGAAATTTTAAGTTGGCCCTGTATTAACTTTGCATATCACGCCTGTGGTCTCATCAGGACTTCAGACAATGCAGAGACTTAGATTTGTTTACTGACCATATTCAACTCCAAACTACAAATCACCTCTGAAAATGCCAAGCCCTTCTCTCCTCAGTTCATATACCCAAGCACAAATCACTTACAGATTTATCATGCTGATACAGGAAGTCTTAAATTTAAAAATAATTTTAAAAAAATTAAAAATACAACACTGATTGTTCTTTGACTAATAGAAATATAAATAAAATGCCCCCTTTTTTAGTCAATTACACTACAAAATTATACAAATATACACTACTAACCTAAGAGAACAGAAAGTAAATGAAACATCCACATGTTCTCTCCCATGTATGTTAATAAATCACCAGGAAATGCCAAATCTTTACATAGGATTTAAGGCGAGTGACACTTTCATTACAAATTACAAAGTGATATCCAAGATCACTGACATACTAGCCCAATGGAAAGACTTATGAGTTGTTTATGTTTTTATTGTAGTGAGGAAAAGTATTAAAATTATCATCTCCTTACAGATGATCATATTACATCCAACTCTCCCAGGACTGCTTTAATACTGGGCTAAAAACCATATATATAAGGCTCTTGATAATTTCCTGGTATCAAAATTCCTGCTGAAACAACCTGACAAGCACAACAGGATGCTTTAAGGTCCTCAGAATTTTACATCCATCTTTTCTGATTCTCTCTAGAACTTGTAGATGTATTGGCATTTTCAGATACACAATAACAGTGTGTATCTAACTCCAGGCACTGACACAAATATGATGGAGTGGTTTGTCAAATCATTTTTTCCCTGTGAAATGGACAAGAAGAAGTAATAAAAGTTCAGAAAGTATCTGACATCTTTCCACATAGAGAGATACGGTTTTTTGGTGATTTCTCATTTGTATTTCTTTCACAGATTTTACTATAGCAACTGAAGTTGAGATAACTTCCAAAAAAAAATAGAAGAGGAAAAGTACAGTATTCACATTTAAAAAATATTAGCAAGCAAGCAAAAGTCCCAATTAAACACATTGGTTTTAAAAATTACTCCATTTTTTACAAAGAACTAGACATTATTTTAAAACTGCTGTCAAATAAATAGATACCTTTTTGATCCTTATTTTAGACAGAAAGTCTGAATTAAATCTACGTTTTGGCTCATTCTGATCTATATTTGCAGAGCAATTAGTGATTCGTGGTGTTCTAAAGGGGCTTGCTCAGAAACTGCAGGTTATCATGCAGTTTCATCTGAAAAAATTTACGTTCTTTCAAGACTAACAGGCAAAACTGGGAACTCAAACTTGTGGTCATTTCTGATGGAGAAACATGAGTGAAGACTAAAGAAGTATATTTGTTTCTACTTTAGGAAAGAAAAAAGTTTTTTACCTTGTTAAGGAGTACATAGAATTATTGACCTCATTACCTTTCTACCAATAGAAACAAGAAAAAAAATCTTTGTAAACCTTACGAATATGAAAAGAAAATGTAAATGTTTGCTACAGAGGAGCTGAACAGCCATACAGAGTTAGTGTGATACTAATCCCTAGGAGGGCTTTGATACTACATCACTTGTACAAAATCAACAATCTCTTCCAACATAGCTGTCCTGGAGGGAGAAAAAAAATCTTAAATGCTTAAATGAGAAGTCTTTAAAAAGCATAAAGAATCACAGCATGCTTACAATTTTCAAATCCTATTGTTTTCACACCTCTTAAAAATAAAACTCTGCAGTATCCAGACTGGTAAAATGAAAGCAAGCAAATAGCAAATGCAGAGGTCAATAGGGTAATGACTTCATTTGAACTATTTGGTGAACAGATCAATAATTCAGTGAATCAATACTGGGGGGCTTTTTAATTATAAATTATACCCCTGCTGAATAACAAAATGTGTGAAACAAAACTAATGAAAAGTGACATAAGAATGCAAAACTATGTCAGAGCTGACACAGGAAAGCAAAAAGACAGATCAAAACTGGCTGAACTTTATAAAGCAAATATGACAAGTTATATATTATTAACAACATTAATGATCTATCTTTCATTCTATCACCACTCAGCAGGGTCTGTAAACCTTTACTTGACATACTGAAACAAAGACTAAAGACATTCACAGTTTTTATTGTAGTACTTATCTAGTATGAACTGTGAACAAATATAAACTTTGCATGTGAAAGGAAGGATAGAAGGCAAGGAAACTCCGAATTGTCTCAGATTTTATGCAACTAGAAGTTGGGTCAGTGTTTCATTTCACCCTTCTGCTAAAAACTGTCTATGGTGAATGATTGATACCATACATGGTGCGGTTATTGCCAGGGTCGTGTCAGGTGCTGTGAGAACTGAGCATCATGCAAACAGGCATTTGGTGCAAGCTGTCATTCAAAAAGTCTTAGCACCTTCAGCATCCTTGTTTTCAGAAGAGTAAAACTGATATCAAGTGTTTTTTAAAGACAATGTACCTATAACAATTACAACCAGTTTATCTTTAAGTAAAGGACTGCAAGATCCAGTTTGACAGTTCACTATAGTCTTGTTTCACAAGAAGTTGGTGGGTTTTCACTTTAACCTTAGAAGGTTTGCTTTACCTACTCAGAGGCACTACTGAGGGGTTTTGAGCTTATACACATGATGAAAATAAGTACAGCAATAACACACATCTAAACTGAGAGAAAAAAAGTGATTGACACACCTGTGGTGTTAAATATCTGTGAAAACATGTCTAAGATGTAAGTATACCAATTTTCTGGTCAGTGGAATCATAAAATATTGTAAACCAAGCCAAATTAAACTCCTGTGTAATGAATGTACAGTAATGTGTAACTTCCTGTAATGAATGCTTTCCCACAGAGAGAAAACATTCATGACACAAGCTATTAGATTCTTATTATCAAAAAAAAGAAAAAGATAAATAAAAAAAATTTTTAAAAATCCTGAAAAAATTAGTTGAAAGTACTTTCTGGAAAAGAAGTTTACTATAAACCTGATAAGTTGCATTGCTCTGCCTATAATGCCATTTTCATTCTTTCTTAATATTTTCCAGCTGAATTAATGATGCTAAAATATTAGGATCAATAAAACCTACAATTGAGTTCATACAGAAGAAGTCTGCTCTCAAGAAATATGAAGCATGCAGAAATGCTTGACAACATTCTACACCCTTGCAGGACACAAAGACCGCACAGGATGGACTTAACATGTGAAATGAAAATGCATTCTGAAAAATGATAAAGAATGGCACTGCAGCCTGCCTACAAAGACTCCTACCTTCTTGGGAAAAAGGAAGGAAACACAAAACCGAGAACTAGATAGAGCAAAGCAGAAAGGAAAAATTCAATTAACCTCTGCCAGAGAAGGCATATTTTCCCTGTTCCTTCATTATCAGTTACATCACTTTTGGTGATACATTGTCCAGACTTCAATACAGGAGATTTTGGTAGGCAAAAGTCAATGCTTGCATCTTATTACCTTGTCATCCCCAAAGCAGAAAGCCAACAGAGTTTACAATAATGGTAGGAATAAAAGCAAACAATATGATGCAGAGTCTTGACCTGTAAAACAATTAAACATTTTTCTTCACTTCATATTTAACTGCTGACATATATTTCATATTCCTCTGTCATGCAGCCGGAAAGTGTAACCAGATTTCACCACATTTGGAGTATGGTCAAGTGGAAGCAAAGTAGATATAAAAATGACAGTCACCAGCCAAAATAAAACAACAAAGTATTACAGATAAATCATCATCATCATCATCGGTGGGAGGTTTTTTGCTTGCTATGGGGTGAGTAATTACAAAGTCTAACATAGTAACAGGCACCCTCACTCTCTGAAAGTGTGCCAACAGCATAAAACTTAAGCACAGTCAGAAACATTTTCTGAGCACATTAAATTCATTAAATTAATTGCATGCTATTAGATGCAATGTCAGTGTATCAATCTATGAAACATGCTCAAAAGGCTGAATTCTTTTTGCAGTCATCTAAATTTTTGTTTCATGCTGAGGTGTAATAATAGGGATTATAAAAAAAAATTTGAGGTCCATAAAACCACATTTATTAAGAAAACAAAGTGCAGGTTTAGAGACTTTCTGAAATTCTCTTATCCAGCTCACTACCCTTTAGATTACATATGGATTACATCTTATGATGTGGCTATACTATTTCAATTTCAAATAAAATTTTTAAAGGACAATCAAAAAAAAAAAAAAAAAAAAATAAACAAAACAAAATAAACTGCCAGAGCTGTGCCTGGAGGTGAATGCCCCTGCTCTGGAAGTACAGCATCATTTCAGTGCATGGCACAGCAGCAGATAATTTTTCCACTGAGCTTTTTGTTGATTTAGGTGGAGACAAAACTCATAGAGTTGGGCCTGAAGCACAAAACACCAGCTAGCTTGGAGGATCTCTGCACTGTGCTAACAGGAAGCCTATTGTTTCCGTAAGATCAGCTACTTGCCTGTAATTGTTGCTCTCACTTTTTTTAGGAACTTGAGGAGGGCTCAGGGCATTTTGAAGGATTCATCCAAGTGTCTCGGAAGCAGGAAATATCTTCATGTCCACTAGCACAGGTTCCTGAATATAAATGAATTTTCTGAGAAGCAGGAAGTGGGTTTATGAGGCACAACTCTTCACTTCTGAAGACATCACATCATACAGCCAACCTGCAGGGCTGTGGCACAAAGAGTTTGCATCCTGAGATTATTTACTCACTTTATTATCGTGTAGGCCATGGCAGAACAAGACAGGTTACATGATCTCTTTGTACACTGTGCTAGTGATATGACCACTATTAGAGCATTATATACAGGTATGACCTTCAGATTTTAGGAAGAATATCAAGAAATTGGAAAAAAAATATAAACTTCCATGAACATTCAAAGAATCCTAATTTTTGATTTATAGAGAAGTTAAGAAGTTAATTCAATGTAGTACATTGCAAAGAAGCATATAACCTGGATATAAAACACAAAGAAAGCACATTTTTAAATCTATCTCCTCTGTTTCTCAAATTAAGATATAATGACATGTGTACAAGTTGTAGACTAAAGGTTAATAAATTAAATAAATAAATTTTTGCCATCTTTATAAGAGGGAGTGAAATTAGTCATTGGTAAAACTTAATAAACATTGCTTATCACTAAAAGTAAGAGATTCAAGGCTTGGGATTTTTTATCTAGGACCAATGACTGCTGAAGACTGTACATCTTCCAGTCAGATATCACTCACAGAAGTTCTATAGCTTCTGTGCAAAGGAAGTCAGAACAAGATGACCATGGTGGTTCTGACATCTCACCTCAAAACTCATGAACTGAAACACCTAAACAGTAATAAAGAAACATTTAAAATTTTGCTGCAGTCTCCAGAATGATATAGAAATGCATACCATAATACAAAACAATCATGTAATTTCTTGTTACTTTTCCAAAATACCTTGTAAACTATACACTTAGAAAGTAATGGAGGTTCAGTACCTGTGCTTCAGAGTACTAGAGTTTTCTATTAGAAATTTCAGTAAAAAGAAGCAAACAAACTACAGCAATTCTTGTGTCCTATTTGTCTATCCAAGAGAAACCAGCCAAGTTGAAATCAGTCCAATTAATCTTACTTGGAAGTAACCTGTGAATTTCTCTCTGTGAGAAATGTTCCAATGTTTGTACTTATGGGGGCACCCTGGCTTTGAGCATATGAATAATATATTTCTTATTTGCCTACAAGAACACTTGTAAAAAGGTGATTCCAATATAATTAGACAAAATTATTATTATCATTATTATTATTTCAATTGCTGACATCTTGGAAAAAGCTCATTTTGGAGCATTCTTGAAGTACTTTCTCAAGCAATGACATTAAAATGGTCTCTAACATTTCTGAAAACAGGTTTTTTCATGAAAAGTGGCAAAACTCCTTCTTTTGGTATGTAGCTGCATCAAGGATACTCACTTACCATAAAAGATATCAAAATAATGGATGGCACTCCCAGTAAAGAAAATTAATTTAAACTAGTCAGGTAGAAACATGTATGTTTTTGCAGAGAAAAGTTTTTTCTAGTGGTTCAGTTAATTTATTTCCTCTTTGGAAAACCACACTACACAATTGCTTTGGACTCATTTATTTTCCCAGCACATGCCTTTGAAATAAAACAAAATTCCAATACTTCCAGTGGTAATGTTGCTTCTCTCAACCTGTGCAGGAAAAAAAAAATCCGTTTTGACTTCCAGCTGGCCTATTAGTTAGTTAATTAGTGTAGCTTATTACAAAATCAATAACAACATGCCTTTGCTGATACTTTTCGCATTTACGAGTGTGAATATACAGGGCTTCCAACTACTTCATTATTGAATTTATTTCTTGGAAAGATTCTTCAGTGAGTAATGCATTAGGCTAGCCTGAAATCTCTCCACATATATAGGACACAAATAAAAGTGAGAATGAGGGAAGACTGCTTGCTAGATTTCTAATACTATAAAGTCTGTTCAGGTACCAGACTTTTCTTTACTGTATGATACATAAATGAAATACTGTATTTTAAAAAACACACACTTTTCTATATCCTTTAATATACAATGTACTCTAACAATAGAAATAAAAAGAATATCATTGCCTCACTCTAACTCATGAAATGACAGCAGTAACCATTTTGTGTGCTTCTGAGCTCAATAACATTAGATGCAAAGCTATCTCAGGTACTGTAAAACACGAAGGGGAACATGTCTGGTCAGATAAAGTCCTTTATAGCACTCACTAGCATCAGAGTAATTCTATCCAAACTAAGTTGCCACCACATGGCACATGTATATTCTAAGTTTAATTTTGTCTCACAGTGTTGAAATATTATTTCTCTTTTTGATCACTTTGACAGGTTTCCTGATCCTGGCCCTCCTTATTTTACTTCTTTAGAGGAAATAGGAGACCTACAACCCATAGGTACAGATTACAAGAGTGATTCCTCAGGATTTGCTAGGAGATTAAATTATTCTGGTTGCGTGATGATGCTGGGTAGAACTCAGCGATGCTTAGATGTAAGCAGCAGGATTTGTTCCTTTTTCCCAGTATTCAACTTAGTTTCAAATTTATAAAATACAGAAAATACAAAACCACAAGCCCTGGAGAAATTCGACTTCCTTCATTTTGGCTCTTTACTAAGTTACAAAGTATTTCCAAGAATTGTGGATCTAAATAAACTTCTGATGTGGCCCAATCAACAGCTTCTCATACTTATATTAGTAAGTAATACTTTTAAGGGCTAGGATACATTGTGATTTCTGACCAATATAGTTATGTATGCGGTGATGTATGGTTGCTTTTCCTGGTAGCTGGAAGCTGTCTGAGTGGTCAGGGGCCTAGATGATCTGTTCAAGTATTACAAAGGAACAGGATATGTGAAGCTGTATCTGGTTCTTAGGTATCCTAACAGCTCATGTCTGACAGTTCAAATGTGGAAACACAAATTTCTTCTTAGAGCAGCAAGAAATATGCCTCTGGCATCTTTCTTCTGCACTTGTCAGTCATGAAGCTGTTCTATACATATTTTGAAAGCACTAGAGCAGCAGTGCTAACACAAGAGTTACAGAAATACTGGAATTCAAGCATCTGAAGGGACGCTTGTTTTTCGTGCAAAACAACTGAGAAAATACTTTGCAAATATTCCATGGACTCCATGGGATTATACCAATGCTTTGACTGTGCCTGCCCCAAAATCTTACCTGGATGATCTCCCTGTTGCTTTGAAATGTGCAAAGACTTTGTGCCAAGTCTGACTTCAGTACAATTTGATCTGCCCACACCTGCATTATTTCTCTCATCACAGAGCTAACAATGCACACATAATTTCTTTGATAGAGCTGTCTGGATATTTTCATCATCTCACTACAATCACTTTAAAATAATAACCACAATAAACCACATTTTTGAAGTAGCGGCTTTAAAAAACCTTTGCTCCATAGCCAGGCTGATATTTACCAACTTGAACCTCACAAAATTTGATACAAGTTATGTTCCTCAGAGCTCTGATCACAGGAGACAATTGGCTACTGAATGAGACTGCTTATAAATCAATGTAAAAGTCTTCCCCAATCACACTTCATGCTGCATCTTCTTTAATTTCAAACATATTTTTATCTGCAAACCACAGAATCCTGTGCCCCATAGAGGCCCTTCTGTGTAAAGATCCAGATGAACTAATGGAATAGGAATGACAGACTAAGACTAGATGTTGGTATAAATATTTTCCTCTCAAAAAAAGATTCAGTCTAAAACTCCTCTCTGTGCATGGGGCTTGGGATGTAAACTGATCTACAGAACTGGTTTTGTTCCTGCTTCTTTTTGCTAATAATGGAGCTACAAACATCTGACCACCTTCAAGGAACTTATCTCTCTTTTAATAGTGCACAAGTTTTCCCCAATGTTTCAAGAATAGTATATAATGATGAAAAACACTAGGCAGATGATAAAGTTTATGAGAATAGATATATATATAGATATATATATATACACACACACATTTCTCTGGGTACTCAACATGTTTTCTACAAATAAAACACTCCGATATCTGTTTGTTCTGCAGTCCCAGCAAGAATGTGAACTATATTTTAAAAAGCAGGTTTTTCTGAACCTTATTGATATAAGATGAAGTGCTTCCCTCAAGTGTACCATGGAGTCCTGCTCTCTGCACTGCAGAACTGGTCTGCTCTCTTCAAGCATCACTGTGGGTACAGGTACAAGACAGCAGAGGGGCAGAAAGGAGTGCTCCATCCAGAGACAGCATAAATTTGTAGTGCTTGTGAAAATCAGGTTAGTAGAGACCAAGACAAATACAAGCAGCAAAGCAAGTAAGATTTAATCCTTTCAGGTAACAATGCACAAGGACAAGACCATGGACAAAGGTGGATCCTCAAAACATAAAGCACAGCTATTTGAGCAGATGACCAAAACAATTCTCAAAATAATTTCTTTCTGCAGTACTACATGCTGTGCCATAACATGCATTATTAATTTTTCTAGCAAAGTAGGTAAACAATATTTTCTATTCCATGTCACAGATCAAAGACCTGGATACTGTTCCTATTAAAAATGACAATTGCAATAATCATTTTTGTTAACATTCCAATGAGCCAACTACATTATTTTTTTGTTGGGGGCAAATACACAACATTATTGAACCTGACTACATTCTCCTCTTTGCTAGAATGTAAATTGAATGATAATTTTCTTCCTCTCACAGAAAGTAAGATGAATTTAAAAATCTGTTTATACTGTAAAAGCATTGTCGTATTGTAGTCCATGGAACATTTGCAGAGCATTTTCAGTTAATTACATAAAATCAAATCTTTATCTTCAGTCCCTAAAGTTTGAATACATTTTGTGATGACACTGCTGCTCTACTGCTCCATTTGCTGTTAAAAGTTAATCAAGAAAGAAAGCAAGTTTTGGAGTAATTGAATAAAAACTTCTTAATACAAGAGCAGACAAGGACAATTGAATTATTTCCACACTTTAGAATCTCCCTCATGCTTAGACAGTTCTGCATGATGAGTAATTTTGGGATGTAGGTGATGTATTTAACATGCAGTAAAACAAGTTACACAGAGTAACTTGCTCTTTACGAGAGTAGTGAAGTCTACTGCCACAAGAATTATAAATCCTAGGGAAATAATGCACAGGGTAACCAGATATCCCCACACAGTTCATGCTTTGCAGGGTTTCCCCCTGCTTGGATCGCTCTCCAAAGCTGCAAGATAAGGTAGGAGAACCTTTACCTTTCTATCTGTGCTCTTTTCAGTTTCCTTATGCCTTGCATGAGTATGCAGGACCACACAAGTTACAATTAATGCCTGAGAATTTGTCACTTTTTTTTTTTTTCAGATGTACCCTAACAGATGAAAAGTTCAAACTACCATAGCAGAAAACTTGGGTGCTGGGAAATTTTACCACCCCTGAAGCCGACTAAGGCACCACCCCACTGACTGACTGATCTCAGGAGGTCAAATGAGTGTCTTACAATTAGCTATGAAAATCATTTTATATGGAGGAGGTATATTAGATTTTCTGCAATTCGATCTCTTTAGAGAGTACCACACAATGAATTGCAAAGTGCTATCCTGATGACTTTTTCTCATGGGGAATAAAAGATCAGACATATATCAATAGCTTTGATTTATGTAGTGCAGGTGAAATGCCACATTTTTAGCAGTTCGGCTTTTTTTAAATAAAGTGTATCTAAATATAAATTTCATTCATCTGATAATTTCTATTTCATCTTCCCAGTTATTACAAACTTGCTGGCACAAGGGCCTTTTGTAAGAAATCAATGACTCAATTCTAAATTAATGTCTTTGAAAAACTCTTCAGTAGATGGCTAATTTTGTTATCCATAAATGCCTCTTGCTATCCGTAAATGTCTGTGCCTTCAAATTTTATATTTACATGTATTTATTATGTGGGCTCATAAGAAGAGACCATCAGAAAGTGACAACATTAGTTTCTACTTATATGGTAAGGTTTAAATGCATATCTTAATATTTTTTCAGTGTTTCTCAGGTAGTGCAATGTAACCACTGTTAAGTCTCTTTTTAGTATTGACTAGAATTACTTGAAAATAGATGATTAAACATAAAGAACTATCATTTGCACCACATCATGACTCCTTTCATTATGTTCTGACAAGAAAGAGATTCCTTAAGTGGAGAAAAAAAATCTGTAAAAGCTTACCACAGAGGCAGGCTGGAAGACTACACCAAAGTCTCAGACAATCCCTAGATAGAAAAAGAAAAGAAAAAGAATATGTCTATTTAGTAAGTTCACTTTTTTATGCAATATGTCCAGATCTCACACCCATAACTGTTGAGAAAATTCAGAATGTGAGAGTTGTAACAAAATAAAGGCCAGGCCCTACAAAGAGTATCTCATAGCTGAACGCTCATGTTTAAAGCCTGCACACAAAGCTTTTAAGTCTGCACTTGGAGTTGCCACAGATTGCCATGGGAACTGAGGTCAGGAACTGGGAATGTTTTTTAGTGGAGGATCATAGATAAAGCTAACTTTAAACTTCCATGACAAAGAGTCTTCTTTGGTTTGGTTACAGGTTCTACACCCTGTCTAGAAATCTGGAAAATTTCTGAACACTGAATGGATTCTCTCTTCAACTGAGACCTTTAAAACCTCTACTCTCTATTCTCATCCTTTCTTTTACAGCCCTGCTGAAAGCTGCTCATCAAAAAGGGGAGTTTAAGCAGAATATGAACTGGACTGTTAAAACTTTCTGAAAATGCTCTTCCAGTATAAATAATGCGGATTTAAAAATATTATAAAGCAAATGTGTCTCTGTGCTCAGCCACTCTTTGCTAACTGAAGCAGGGATTCTATGCACTTGAATTTAGGAAAATACTACAACTCCAGGGAATTAATATTTTAACCCCAGGGAGAGCTACATCTCATTCCTAAGCATCATTTTCTCAAGTGCAGCCTGACTTTAGTCATTGGTGATTCAACCATACACATACATTTAAGGCGGGTAAATTTTTCAAGATTTTTGAGATTGTCCAGGAAAGAAAAGGCAACATGACCCCTTATAAAAGCAGAAACTATCCCAAGGACCTACTGAAAAAGTGGGGAAATTGAGGTTTCTTGCATTTTCTGCGTCTTGTGCTGAGCTTGATAGAACGAAATGCTTGGAAACTTCTCTTTGGCTTTTATTTCAAGAATGTAGAAACATAAATAAAGAATGATAGTTTCAACTTCATTCTTCCTCAAGAATTTTTCAACTGTTCATTTTAATGAAACATTCCACCAGAACATATTTTTTTAAATCAGTATTTTATAAGATTTTCCCTGTCAGTTGAATTGATAGCACCCAAATTTCAAGTCTGACAACATGCATATGGTTGACAAATCTGATAACGTTAAGAAAACTGTTCTTAATCCTGGCAAATCCCTGAAAACATACTTTTATACTATAGAGCAAATAAGTATTAAACACTAGCTGGTGCTATCTTCAAATGCAAGTGGAATAAATTCCTTGTAAAAGGAATTTTATGTGAATGTGTAGAAAACTGAGAATTATTTAGTGAAAAGTAATGATCACCTTTCCACCAAGAGATGGATGACAAGAAGCAGTAGTCAATACCCCATTAGCAGGTCCATTATAACTTTGGAATAGAAACACATTTTATTTTAGAAAGCTAAAACAATTGTATGTGAATTTTAACAGCTGAACAAATGTATGTGCTAATCTACAGTTATAAAAGTTAAATAAATTAGTAATGCCATCACCATCACTTCCACTGCACAAAAAAGTTTGTAATTCATTTTAAGACCCATTATCAAACTGTTCATTTTGTCTACACACACTATTATTGTTAATGTTGTGTCAGCATTTCCATAACAAACACTTCTTTCCAGAAGATTTAATCATGGCTGAAATTCTGCATTGGATTGTTCCTTCTGGAAGGTGTTTATAGGGCTGGTTTTAGTATAGTTCTAAAAAACTTGCAGAAGTATAAAAAATAATAGTTTATTTTAAAGAATTGTTTAAGGTTCAAAAATTTCTCTGAAGTTATGTATAGGCAAATGTCTATCCAACTTGGGACAAAACTGAGAGCAAAATCCCAGAAAAGTATTTTCCAAGACTGAAATGTTGAAAATATGTGAACTCCCTCATTTTTTCCTAAAAATTCAGTTAATTACTCTGAATATGTTCCTTCATGTCAATTTCTGTTACTTTCATAGTATTTGGATTTCAATAAATACAATGAGAAAACTAGAATTCATTTTTGCTGATGCATCTGTCTAACAGAATCTGGATGCTATTTCACATACATTTTCTGTCAGCAGAAGTACATTATTGAACTACTTACTGAATTAAAATAGTTGCCTTTTCTCATTCCACTTGAAATCAGGAATTCTAGATCCACAAATTCAGATTTCATGGGGATTCAGATTTCTTCACCATAACTAAAAAAATTGATCTTAAGAGTTCATGTGAGCATTTTCTGTTCAGGAAAACTGCTGTTGGAGAGACAAATGTACACAAAGAAGTCAGGAAAGCATATTGCACTGTGTCCTCTGGGGTAGTCTGACATGCAAGAATGTTACTTGAGTTTTGTAAGTCAGTGAAAAAAAACTTCTACACTTTCCTACATCTCCATGAAATGAAAGTTCCATGTAGGACTCTTACAATAAAAGTGTATTTCATAACACAAAATTTAAAAAAACCCGAACGAACAAAAAAAGTAAAGTTCTGGTCCAGCTCAGTTGTTCAAAATGTAACACTACCAGATCAGAATTTAAAAAAAAAATGTATCAATCCAGCTGGACTACAGCTGTTTTTAAACCAAGTAAGATCTTGACAAGAGATAAATTTTTAAGCCTGATTTTAAATTTTACATAGCTATTCTCACCATGTCAAACTTTTCCACATCTAAAGGTGTTGAATAATAGTAGTGCATCAATACTGGTCTATTTGAAGAAAATACTTCAAATTCAACCCTATTATAAAGAACTTACCATGACCCACTCATTCCCACTAATACATAAGACCAGCTGCGTGATGGTTACACATGGTAGTGTACCTGGAGACAGGAAGGAAATCTGAAAATATTTCAGTGGAGGGTATAGGTCTCTAAAACAACATATGTTAAATGCTCCCTTGCTAGAAAGATTCAAAATACATGCATGTACACAAGCCAGACTGCTGCTAGATGGATTTCTGGCAGCTCACAGTCACACAGCTTAAGGGTATTTATTGTGATTACAGCTTCTTAGGTACATCTATGGAATTTTGCTCTTGGCAGATGACCAAGTACAGTCTGCAGTACATACCTGAGTACATTCAGATTTCATGGTGGATGGAGTCACAGACTTGGGTGCATCCTCCTGAGAACTGCTGCTTTGAACACTTTAACAAAAAGTGATTGAGCTGTATGCACGTAAAAGAGATAAGTGATACTGACTGCTGGACGTATCCAGTGCTGCTCCCCTTGCACCTGGCAAGCACTGATTAGCCAATTAGGGCTGGTTATCACCGAAAGACATTCAGGAGAAAACGTGGTGGTGTGGAGAGGGTTGACAACTGCACCTTGGCGTGTTTGAAAGATTAGGGAATTCCTAAAACAAAGCCCTGTGAATGTAGGATTCTCCTTTGAGAGATGCAAAAAGTTCAAAAGCAAAGGACTGTTACACATGTAGAAGGAGTAGCAAGAAATAAGCAAATGTTCAGTCCCAGATTCCTACACAAATCTAAAGATAAAATAAGTGGAGTACAAACATTTCTTGGTTCTCCAGACTTGCAAAGAAATAAATTTGACTTTTTTTTCTTTTTTTTTTTTTAACCAGAAAACAATTGGAGGAAAAAAATAATTATGCCTTTCAACCGGTCAAACTTCAAGGTTCTAGTAACTACAGCACAAATCCATTTAGCATAAAACTACATTCTCCCGCCTTCCCTGTGTCCCCGTCTGCATTTTCTGAAACCAAGACTGAAAACAATGCAACCCTGTTCCTAAGCCTTCCACTCTCTAACCCCAAAGCCTCTTTTGTTTTCTCTAATTCCTGGATACAGAGTACAGCCCTCCCCAAAACCATATTTTCACAGGCATTCTGTGTATCTTAGAGCAATTTAAATGTGTCTGAATCCCTCTGTCAATACCAGGAGGCTCCTCTAAGAGCAAGAACTGTTCCCCACATCCCGGCAGAACCCAAGTCTCTGTCTAACTTTGGAAACTCTTACATCCCACACTGCTTCTCAGGTCAGTATACCCACAGCTTTCCTCAAGTCAAAACCTTGGAAGGGAAAAAAAAAATGGGAGAGAAATATTTTTCAGCATGGCTCAGGATAACATTGTCTCCACAAAGGCTTAACTAAAAGTGCTTCTTACAGTTTAAGTGTTGTTGGTAAAAGTAGAACACTCTTTTTAAGTGGAACCACAAATTTACTGTTAGCTCAGATAGCATCTAAATTACTCAAAGTACAATACTTCTCATTAATTTAGATACAATAAGATTGGTAGTCTAATAATAAAAATGAAAAGGCATTAAAATTGTAATGAAAGAAAAAATATTATTCACTGAATTTCTCTCATGTTGTAGTCTCCTTTCCAACATCCTCCTAAGTCAGAAGATTGGTGACTCCTGGTCTTCTCCAGGCAGAGCTGTCCTGTGACATGTTACTGTGACTTAGCAAAACTCATAAATATCCACCAGGAGCAGCACAATGCTGCTGATGGGGTCTTTTCCTCCTCACTCTAGGATTCCCTTGAATCTATTTTTAAGTATTTTCTCATTACAGTATTTCCCCTCTCTTATGCCATCCATGCTGGTTTTCAGAGGAATTTTGAAAGCTGCAGAATAACCTGCCACTGTCTCAGTTGGCACAAAGGGCTGTTGTTTGCTGGACTACCACACTGCTTGGTATGCTAGACCTGTTAACCTACTCCCTTATGTGTGTCAGATATCAAGGATGAGGTTAAGTTTAAGCAGATAACGAAGTGTCAACTCTAGAAAATTGTTAAAAGAAGCTAAAATTAGTTCAGACCTAAGTCCTGTCAGGTCAATAAAAAGTCTATTAAATTATACATGGCAAAATTTGTATTTACTATTTTGTGAAAGGTAACTGTTGCCCAGATTCTGGTTTCTACCCTCCCTTCATATGTTCCATTAGCTTGAGGACAAGAAAAGATGAGTAGAGAAAGCAGTGGGCATCAACTCCAACTTCAAAACACCTCCAATAGAGAAGGTGTAGACTGCTATCACCATTCTTTGTACTGGAATTATATAGTAGTTTCTAAAAGAGAAAAAAATTAAATCTCCTCTTTCAGATCTTGCTCTTATGATATTTCAGACACTTCTACTTATTTTATTTCCCTTCCTCTTGGAATTTTTTAATGAAAAGTCTCTGGACTTAGTTTTAGTTTTGTACTTCAGTGTCATCTACAACGAAGGACTACTTTTCTGGTTCTGGCTTTCAAATTATGTATAATTACAAGGACTGTTTAGGTATCCATTTTTATTTTTTTAGAAGCTAAAGTAAATGAAGTGACATTCAGAAAATTAATGGATAAGATTATTACTGTATTCCACAGTCTCAAAACAAATCTTCATATTTAAATTTAGTTGTGTCTGAATAAAGTATCATACTGAATAATTAGATGTCTTAAGAAACTTGGGGAAGAGTTCTGAGGCATTACAGACTCTTACTTATTAGAAAATTATCACTGCAAAATATAGTGATGGATGAGTGGTTCTCTGGCTCATTATTTATCACTTGTAATATTCTTCTTCCAGCTCACCGGCTAGAAACTCCCATGCAGAAAAGTAACTCATAACTGCAGGAATTGTCACCATCCCTTCATTTGAAATCAATGTGGCTTCAGCACTCTTTATGTCTTGGTTATACTAAAGCATTCTAACAACACACAGATAAGTAAAATGAAAGATAACTGTAATTCAGAGTCATGAGAGTAGCACATTAACATTCATTCTCTAAATGGCTTTTGTAGACTATTATTTAACACTGTCACTGAAAACAGTGATACATTTTGAAGAACAAAATAGAATAAAAATATTTCTGAAGTTGAGGGGGTACGTGAAATATTTTTTGAGAGAAGAGTTGGTTGCAAATCTCACAGCATTTTCAGGGTTTTTTGGAAGTGATTGCGGAAGAGTGCTTCTGAGACACCTCAGAAAACTGACATGATGCAGGTCAATTATGTTTCTTTCTATCTCCTGATATTCTTGTTTCTGTTATCAAGCAGAAACTAGAAACTGATTTCATGAATTCTGAGTCTAAAATGGATGACATCTAGATACCAGGTAATGATAGTAACATCAATTCTCATTCTTAGAAAAGTAAGATCATTAACAAGAATAGTAACAGGTCTCAAGGAAGGAAATTGCAACAGTAAAACCTACTAGTAAACATGACAGTACCTTTAAAATACAAACTATTGTGACTACACAAATAAGAACATTAAAGAACACTAAATTCAAACTTGCAGACGTGAGGAGCCTCCTCTTTACTTCTAAAATCTAATGCAGATCTGTTATCATGAATTGTTCATTGGTTTACCTCAGCTTTTTTCCCATGGACACCAAACAAATTAAATAATTTTCTCTGTGCTGTTAGTGTACGAATATGTCTTCAATTATTTTCACAAGAACTGAATTATTTAAGAAGAATTTCACACAGGTGAAACATTCTCAAAAAATAATTGCACTTCTACAATTTCAATGAAAATTGAGGCAAAATATCCTTTGAATACCTGTCCTCAGAGAAAGACTTCAGGATGACTTTTGACATTCCTTGACTCCAAAGTCAAACTGATCTGAGAGAAATCTATAGCAAAACAGACTGACTTGCATTCTAGATTTTAGGGAAATATTTGTTATGGAAAGAAATATTAAAATAATTCTAAATCTCTGTCACTTCTAATTGTCCTTACCATTCTATTCAAGACTAAAAAATATGTTATTGGTCATATCAATATATCTTCTATAACTATTACTTTAAACCCTGGTACACAAATCACAGATACTTTTTGTACTATGGAACAAGACTAGGTTGGAGGATTCAGATAAACCTAGGCCTCTTTCCTAGCCTGACTGAAGCAACCTTTTCTCTTTTGATTTACATTCATCAGCTTAAAATGAAATTAAAGATTCTACAGTGAACCATGAAGGGAAAAATGTCATTATGTATATTTCTCATTTTCTTAGTTCTATTAGTGCACAAAGTACAGAGAAGCTTTACTAGTTTCATAAGGCACCACTTTACAGTTTTACCTTTTCACCTGCAGTATGATGTGTTTGACAATAGTTCCTTAGCTGTACTTAAGTAAATGTGGCATGAATCAGAAACATGGTCTAAAATTAAAAAATAAGCCAAAAGTAGTAGAAGACACAGCCTATGAGATGACCCTGAGTTTCATAATGGAAAAAAACATTTTTTTCAACAACTATATCCAAGATAAAATCCCCATTTTTTGTACACAACTATTTTATACCCATGGAAATGAACAAAATACTCAATAAGAACTTGCATACAGCACACAGCCCAGTTGTTGAGTACAACTAAGAAGTCATATTTTTTCTGTAGTATAAAGTGCCTTTGTTATTGCACAGACAAATCATGTAGGTGATAGACAAAATGAGGCGTTACTCAGTAAGGACAAGCTTTAAATCAGGTGTGTCTTCCACAGAGGGATGCAGATTTATGTGGGTTTGGGTTTCAGAGATTTTACTGGAAAAAATAGAAGGCAGAGGTTTATGCAGACACACACAGAAGGGATTTATGTTTGTCTTACCACAGCTTATTGTGTTAGAATCCCCTATCTTTACATGTGCTGCATCAAATATATCAGAAGGGGTATATTTTCTGATGGAGAATTAACCAAAACACATGCTGAGAACAGCATTGACATTATATACAAATCTATGTAGGGATATCTGCAAGAAAAGGGTCAAGATCGTTTCCATTAACCAGAAAGCATCACTGAAATAGATTTTAACCCCTTGGATGTAATTATCATGATTGCCATTAACACCACTCCATCCTTTTGATGAATGAATGCCATTAGATACTGAAGTTTTACTAAGTCTGTACAGTTATCCAGAGCACCTAAGGGTAGATAATTTGTGTCAGACTCAACTGATAGTCCACATTCAGCCAAAACCAGTTTTAAAGATTAATTTTGTTTTTTTTTTTAAAAAGGGGGAAGGGGAGACATCTCCTTACTTCATCATTTAGTCTCATTTTTATTTGCCAATACTCATAATAAAAAGTCAAAAGCTCATAGTAGAGACCAAGCCAATTCAATTCCCCTTTCCACCTTTTGCCCAGAATATTCCTGGAGGAAGAAATTAAGAATGTTACAACCACCCTGGATTACAGAAACTCACTGGGACGTTTTTTCCTTGTATATACCCCACCTACTTTGAAATATGGGTTGCAGCTTTGTGTACTCATATTTGAATAAGCTACAGGTACCAATCCATCTCTCCACACAGTGGCCTCTGGAAGGCTGTCCCTAGACAATGAAGCAATACTGACAGAAAGGCACTCATATATGGTTCTATATTCTGCTTAGGAAATGCCTCATGAAATCACAACCTTCTAATTACTAAATTTCTTAAGGAACTCAGGTGTTTCAGGTCTGTTATACCCAGAGAAGTGGTTTGAGCAGAGAGCTATACCAAAGAAAAATCTCACTAAATTTTAACTGAATTCTGCCAAGATCAAGAAAACAAGCAGTCAGCTGAGGATGTTGCTTGCTGGGCCTTTTAACCTCTCCTATAGAAATCACACCATTGAACAGAACTCAAGGCTTCTCCCCACATCCACCTGCCTATGAAGCACTTGAAGATTCACAACCTCTCATCTCTCAAATTTTGTACTTGCTACCTTCTGAGCTGCTAGGAACACAGCAACATTTTTTTTCTGCAAATGGAAAAGTATAGACATTGGCTTTTAGAATATGAAAATGTAGTGTCTGTGTGTAAAAGGAGGCATTTACAGATAAAAATAAAAAATTTATTTAAGCATTTCTTAAGGGTAGTTTAAGAATTTGAAATTGTTATATATACAGGCTCCTATAATCCTGCACTGAACAGCTTTACACTAATCTGAGAATGTAAAGATTCTGTGACAAAGACAAGATATTAAAAATCAAGTTCTTCAAAACTCAGCATTGCTGAAGACATCTCCCTTAATTTGTCACTTTTTCACGGATGTGGAACACACAGAACCTGCCTCACTGTAGTATATAGAGGTACCAATTATGTCCAAAGCTCTAAAATTAATTTGGTGAGAATTTATTGATCTAATTGAGAAGCATAGCTAGATCTATGCAAATCTGCAGCATTTCTTCTTCAACAATGCAAGTTAGGCCTTTAGTGAAGTGGATGGGAAAAGGAATCAGAAGCAAAAGTATGCAGGAAAAGTTGATTATTAATGTAAATTATGGTGGAGAATATTTCTGGAGCTTCTGGACTGAGACCTTCATTCTCTTTAATACTCAAAATCAAGAGTTATGAATTGTGGGATAAATGTTATCTTCTATCCTGCTGTAAATCCAGAGTGGCTATTGTCTTCAATGGAATAGTATTATGTTGCCAAGATCATTTTTTCCCCTAATCATTTTTTGTCCTTATCCAATCTCAAAGTCATTTTATAAACTAGTATATCAGTGTTTGATTACACAAGTAATAGCTACTAAATTTGTTTAGAACCTGTGGAAGATACTATTGACCATCTGTTTTTAATTACTAGAAAAAACACCTAAAGCAATTTTGGTGGCCCATTAGTAGTAGCTGTTTTGCACAGCTGTGTAGAGGCTCCATTGAAGTTCAGGTTAACTGTGCAATAGTCTTCATTAAATTATTAAGCATTAAGGAATCTATGCCACTTTTTACAAATTGTCCAGACCAGAATTCTGCTCTGGAAATTCTGAAGTGACTTCCAAATAGCCTTCAGTAAAATCACAGAATGACTGAAATTAACAGAATTATAATTATTCCAGTATTCTCAAGATTGAATCCATAAAGAGATCAGTCACATACTTGACTTTATCTGTTTTAAAGACATAAGGAAGCAAAATACATTAAATTCACCACCTACAATATTAATAGATAAATTTCATATTTAGTCCTCATTAGTTTACTCAACTTTTGGAAGTATGCACTTAATACTTCATATGATGCTGTGAATAAGAACTGACTAAAGAGGATGTTAGCCATTTGAAGAAAGATTGTCTCCTTTGAATTTGGCAATTAGAAATTAAGTTTGGCATTTCTGAGGAACATGACTAAAACTACCTAGTTCAACTTAAATCTCAAAACCAGACATAATTTAAATATTTTGGTACTGGATGTGTGTTAACCTTAGACAGAGCTATAATTTTGTCAGTATGATTTACACTAATTCATTACATTTGAAAAGCAATTTGAATGCAATTAAATTGCTGGGAGGGGACACCATTGGTGGTCCAGATTTGGTGAGCAACTCATAGTTCTCCACCATTACTAGACTTTACTGGCAGTAGAGAGTACCTTGCATCCAGAATGATGACATGTTATTGTTTGCACTCTAATACAAGTCTTGCCTGGTGTTTCACTGCCATTTGGTGCATTCTTCCAGTGGTCGTAGTTTTTATCCATTTTCATGGGACTGCTCTGAAAGACAGGAGAGTTCAAGACTGTCAAGAAAATTTCACACCTAAGTAAAACTGAAAAGAAATTTGCATCTCAAAAGAAGAGCTTTGGCTATATGGGAAAATAAGGAATCCAAAGCTAATGTCAGCCCTTATTCCAATAAAGGGTGAAATGCCAAATATTGTTTAAATTTTCAAAGTTTTTGACAGTTACTTTATTAAGTATATGAAATCTGAATCCATTCCTGAACTTTATTTCTCAAACAGTAAAATGATGGAAATACAATATGCAATGTGTGCTGAGCTTTTGTTCTATTTTTTGTTGTTCATTTTTAATAAAGATCAGATTACAAGGAAAATAAATGTGGACAGCAGCAGTATCTTTTGCTTTATCATTAATGAATAGTACTTTTTCATGAGTTTAGAAAAGCATGCATTTTCTTCCCAATCCTAATGGAAGGTATTGACAATGAAAATATTCATTCTTTTTCTAATACTAGCTGAAGTCCTGAAAGATGGGGATTTTTGTCTTAATTTTTAAGTTTGTAAAAAGTAATTCTGGATTACATTGCTGTAAGAAACAAACTCTATCTAGTGTTTTGGTTTAAAAAAAAAAGCTTCTGATGTGGTTTGCCCTGCAATATCACATTCATAGCAACTAATTCTGACATTATGGCCAATGAGCAGTGAGTTGGCACAGTTTTCATGCTCAATTTTGTATTTGTTTCTCTTTTCCAGATTAAACTTAATACTTAGTAAGTTTTTTCCCCTATGAAAAAGGACCCCTAGCAAATTTGAAGAAAAACACAGTAAACAACAATTCTTCAAATGACATCTCTAATGGCATTTGGTTATGGCACAAATATGCAATAAAGACAATTATTAATAACTAAGCATTTTGTTAGCTGTCTTGACTTTAAAATAACATTGGGAGAAAAATTAAAAGAGTGGCATATATATATAATGTAATACTTCTGAATTCCTCAATTTCAAAGAGTGAATAATGCAGTAAGGTCAAAGGTTTGTGTTTAACCAAAATAGAATAATTATATTCTCAGGTGCATTTTCTTACTCATTTAATGACTATCAGAACAGCATTCACAGATTCTCTTTGGTAATAAAAAACAAGGGTTTAGGATTTCACTTTCAGTGCTTTCCTGTACTCTGAACTGTCAGTTGTTCTTCTTCATTTTATAATTTTGATCTTTTTCTCTGGTTCGTAGCCACTATAATTTCTTTGAACTCGAGTGCTTTTTCAAACATAATGACTACAATTTAGCCCATGGCACTTTAAGATAGAGAATTTTGAAGTCACACCCAAGACAGATTGGTAGAGTGTCATTTCAGATGTGCATGTATGTTAGTCTCACTGTCACTGATTCCAAGATATTACACATCTGAGATAAAATCCTACTGCCCAGCAAGGGGCATATGAAAATCTTCTCCTGATTTCCTGGCCTTTTTACACATAGGTCTCTTTCTTTGTTTACATATTGAGACCTTACCTTTCCCTCACTATCTTTTCAATCTTTTCTCATAGAATTCTCCTTTATATATTTGGGGTTGGGTCTTTCTTGTGTGTGTTTTCAACTTTTAATGTAATATTCTCCATATCATTTTATTTCTATTCTGTCATCAATAAGACATAATGTGAAAAAAAAATATTA
Source organism: Agelaius phoeniceus (assembly GCF_051311805.1). Classification (NCBI taxonomy): domain Eukaryota; kingdom Metazoa; phylum Chordata; class Aves; order Passeriformes; family Icteridae; genus Agelaius; species Agelaius phoeniceus. The sequence continues at coordinate 34,027,595 of NC_135268.1, read as the reverse complement.
TGTCATATCCTGTAGTTTTCTTCTTTTTCTGATGTTTTTTTAGTCAGAAACCATGACTTAAACTGCTCTACCTAGTTATATCAGTCAAGTTAGGAAATTATTTAGATTACATAAGTTACAGTACAAGAAAAAAGGGAGGCCTTTATATCATGCTATCAGCACAATCAGTGCATTGGTTTTCAGTCATTAACTAATAGTGAATAAAGATTTAGACTGAGATGCTGAACTGCTGCAGGGAAAGCAAGTTGCCTGAATCTTAATCTATCCTTGAATGGTATAATTTAAACTCAAATATAAGTAGCTCATTAATCATCCTTCTTGCTCAAACATATTTCTTCTCCTGGGTAGAAGCAAGTCTCTGACGCTTAAAGCACCTCAGAGCTGGCACCCTCCACAGCATACCACAAAGGGAAGTGAAGCTGCAGGCCAACTTACACACTAAAAGATGTGCCTCAGGAGAGCAGCAGGGATGCAGAGAAGCACTCTTTGAACTCAGCTGTTGTAAAAGTGTCTAGAACTAAAAACCATATAAGGTCAAGCTATTGAAAAAGAAGGGGGAAAGTCTAATAAAAAGACTGGCAGCTTATGGACAGATTATTGACTATGAAAAAAGCAAGTAAAAAAGATCAATGACCCAAAAGAGCAAAAACATGTCAAAAAGAGAGGATGCATTTGATCTTGAGACTTTTTTAGCTCGAAGTATTGAGAAGCTCTTCCTACTGAACCTTCACAGAGCCCCCCCCCCGCCCACATAAATCACACAACAGTACACAGAACTAACTGTAGTGACATTTTTTAAGTTTCACCAAATAAATAACAAGCCATGTGAATGTACAAATATACATCAGAACAGAAGCCATATGTGGAGAACAACCCATACACTGGCTAGCTCTGTTCTCTGGACTGATCTTGAGACAGTTCCTTCTTTGATGATAAAAAGCATAAAGCTGTGCTACTTGTCAAAAATACATGCCTTTCTGTTTTACTTCAAATTCTGTGCTATTTTGTGTAAGAGATGGGGAGGAGACAATATTGCTAATGAAAAATCAGTCTCATAGCAAATAAACTAACCTCCTTTAAACTATATTTTGAAAAGGTTCATTGGGAGGCTTTTTCTTTTATTTTTACTTAGTACAGATCCAGTCTCTATTACTCAAGTGATTTGCACAATGTCCCTGCTGAACAGGGCAGTCAGAACCGAAAAAGGATCTCATCTTCATTATTCCACCATGATTCCACTACAATCCAAAGACTACAGTTCTACTAGTTAACATTCATGCTTGAATATCATTTAAGCAAAATTGATGAAGTTTGAATGCATTAAGGACAAACCTAGCTATGTTAGAATTCTATCCCAGGAGTCACCAAAGGCTATAATTAAGCCATTAAAGAAAAATTCTTGATTTCAGAAATGAATTATTTTATTCTATTTGAAATCCCCCCCAAAAAAACATAACTTGTGCAAATTCAAAAAAGCACGTTTTAGGTGTCATTTCACCCTCATGAAGCACAGGGCTAAGCATTAGTTTTCCACCAAATGCAAGAGCTGAACTTTGATTAAGAACACACAGAAAACACTAAAAAAATAATAATTTTTATAATTTATTTAGTGATAAATTACTTCCTTAAAAGCAGCTGTTATGGTTTCAATATTAAACAGAAAAAGCATAAGCTCCTTCAAACAGAATAAAATTTGCTGATGTAGAGAATTTGTGATTACACTTCTTAACCATCATAGTCACTATTTTGCTATGTAAGACACTGTGAGAGCAAATGTCTGAGTGGCAAACCTAGAGAAGATTGCTCTTGGATATAAAATATGAGTAGAATTTTCACTCACTGAAAACCTGCTGGGAATGGTATTTGTGCTACCACATGAATCCTGTGCTCATGGTTGCCTTAGACTCTTTTCTCAGGGTTGATTACCACAGAAATTGCTTTAGGTCAGAGCAAAATAAATATAACTTGTTTTCAGCAAGCAAGATGACCAAAGTCTAACAAATAAATAATCCTTTTTTCTTTTCATCATCCTTTCTTTTTTCATATATACTCTTGGAGCACATTGTCCATGATACAAAACTGCATGAGTCTCCTGTTAAGTCTTGGCTGCACAGGAGTTTTAACACAAAATTTTCACAGATGAGGCAAGCTATTAAGCAATGTAAATTCAAATTTTCAATTTATCCTAGGATCAATTGATGATGTGGTAAATGGAGTTTAAATCAGATGGTGGGCAGTCACTAGTGTTGTTCCCCAAGGCCCAATATTGGAGATGATCCTGTTTAATAACTTTATCAATGATCTGGTTGAGGGGATTGAATGGACCCTCAGTCAGTTTGCAGGCAACACCAAGTTGGGAGTGCTGATCTCCTAGATGGTAGGAAGGCTTTACAGAGGGATCTGTAAAGGCTGGATTGATGAACTGAGGCCAGTTGCAAGAGGTTCAAAAGGTGAAGTGGCAGGTTCTGTACTTGGGTCACAACAACCCTATGCAGCATTACAGGCTGGGGGAGGAGTGGAAAGCTTCCAAATGGAAAAGGACCTGGGGGTGCTGGTTAACAACAGCCAAACATGAGCCAGTGTGTGCCCAGGTGGCCAAGAAAAGAAGGTCAATGATATTCTGGCCTGTATCAGCAAAAGTGTGACCAGCAGGACCAGGGCAGTGATTGTCTCCATTTTCCTGACACTGGTGAAGTAACACCTCAAAACCTGTGTTCAGTTCTGGGCCCCTCACTACAAGAAAGACAGTGAGGGTTTCCTGTGTGTCCAAAAAAGAAAGGGCAACAGAGCTGATGAAGGGTCTGGAGTATGTCTGAGCAGCTGAGAGAGCTGGGACTATTTAGCATGGAGAAAAGGAGGCTCAATGAAGGCTTTGTCAGTCACTACAACTACCTAAAAGGAGGTTAGGAGTAGGTGAGTGTTGGCCTCTTCTCCAAGTAATGAGCAATAAGACAAGAGGAAATGGCCTCAAGTTACACCAGGGAGGTTTAGATTAGATATTAAGAAAAAACTCTTCACTGAAGGTGTCACCAAGCATTGAAACAGGTTGCCCAGGGAAGTGGTTGAGTCACCATTCCTGGATGTGGAGATGCAGCACGTGTTTAATGGTGAGTTTGGCTGTGAGAGGACTGTAGTTGGGTTCAATGATCTTAGAGGCTTTTTCCAACCTAAATGATTCTGTGGTTCTATAAATGTAAAGACAAGTTTCAATATTTGGTTCATTTGTTTCATTGAAATATGCAGAACTGAACAAGATGAAAGAATGCCCATAGTATTATTCAAATGAATAATATTCTCTAGAAATTTTTTAAAATAATCAAGGAGTTGGATGGTATTGTGTTAGCATTTTCAAATTAATCATTTCAATTTTGCATGGCTTTTCATAACACAAATATGCTTCATTTTTGCTTTGCTTTGAATATAATAAAACATTATATTCACCTGATGAAGTGAAATACTGTGCTTTGGGCTGCACTAAGTATAAATTAAGTCAACATAAACTTCACCTACTTTCTTAGAAAAAAGCCAACATTGAGCAATTCTAGCCAGTATGTGTAATTTTTTGTTTAATATCTTGAACTGCAGCCACTCACTTCAAACATTCACGTTTTTAAGCAAATTTGGGGGGTTTTTGTCTTTAATACTCACAGTTCTGGCATCTTTCAGCTCAGCAGCTCTCTTTTCACACTGTAGCTCTGCTACAGCTTGCATATATACTGATTTGTTAGACTAACCCTGCTGTGTCTGTACTACCAAATCTCTCATCTACAGTGGGCTCTTTCAGTGCATCCTGGTATGCCTGAGCATAAATGTTAGTTAGCACTCAGTCCTTTAAATTGTGCTGTGGAGGACTACTCCTGGCACTTTGATCACTCCCTGCATTAAGAATTATTTATATCTCTCAAGACATCCTTCGCCAGACAGCCCAGGATGGCTACACACACTGGTATCACTACCATGCTCTACTGCCACAGTAGCACAAAATGAGTGCAGCAACATTTTGTCTCTCACCTAAAACCAGAAGATGACAGGGGTGGAGCCACACACCTGCACTTACAGACTGACCAAGCTCTTTGGAGTCTGCAGACAGCACTCCCCTCTGCTTAGATCCCAAGTCCAGCTTTCTCAGCCACAAAATGAAATATTCCTCTGGAAATCAGTAACCTGGCAGACTGGTGTGATGAGGTCCAGACGACATCACTCATCAGAATCATGCATGTGTGCCTCCTCTCTGCAATCACGTGGCTGTGGCTACTCTTCTCTCTAGCCACATGTCCCTGTATCTGAGACATCAGCCAGAAGACTCAGACCATGTTGGTCTCTTTATTCTCCCACAGGACTGTGTAGCCCCAGCTGTGAGCATGTGGAAAAACACACAGAAAGTCATTTGGGATTGTCCCAGGACAGTCTGCCTGTGGCTTTGGGATGCATAGAGCACAAGCCTCTAGTCCATGCCCATCAGATCCCTTGGTATTTAGTGTCATCCTCCACCTTCCACCTTCGCTTATGTTTATCAATCACCCCATGCAAAGCCCCTTTCAGGATGGTCCAGGCATTCAGTGCAAAACTGTCTTGCTAAGAAGGATTCCTTAGAGAGAGATGTGTGAGCTGCAGGTGTTCTGTGCCCACTCTCCCCAGAGGAGAGAACTGCCTTCCCCTGGGAAGCTTGGTTCAGCTCTCCACCATTACCAAGATATGACAGCCACAGGCAGGCTCACAATGCTTGACAGTACACCATTTTTCAAGACTTCCTAAGGGATGCTCCCTGCAGCCTGGCAATCATAAAATAGAGTACCCCCTGCCTTCCAGCTATTATCCAGCTCCTCTAAGGACAGAGGTCCAAGAGCTCATCTAACAATTTATCAGCCTAAGCCTGTCATTTTGGAAAGAGCAGGAAGAAATCCTGAAACTTAATGTTACCAAAGAAAAAGCTTGCATTTGTTTAGGGGCTATTGGTAAACAAGCATTTAGGGAAGATTTTCTGAGTACCTATTTTTGTGCCAAACGTGGCCAACAGTCCACCTTCTTGCTGCTCTTCTAAGAGGATGGCCAGACCATCTTTCAGGATTAGCAACCACAAGGGTCATCTCAAAAGGCTTGTGGGATAGAACAAATTCATCAGCACTCAGGCTCCCATTGTATTTAAGAAAAAGAAAAGGCTCTATGTACCTGATTAATCTGGTTCTTCCACTGAAGTTCTGCTAGGAAGCATGGAATACAGTAGCACATGTATTTCTGGATTGATAAGCTCTGTGACCATGAGAGGTTGTTTCAGCAGCTTCCACATCTCCATACCTGCTTTATCTGCACCTTTAACTGTAGATCCCCAAGTGGTCTGATATCACCTAAAAAGAGAAGGTGTTCTACTTTTCAGCTTTAGATTAGTAAAATTGCCAACAGGTAACAACACACACCCCTTTTCTGTTGTTCTATAATTTCACAGGGCCAAGAAAAATAAGGGAAGGATGAATTGAACACTTTTCTGAATTATGAATCATTACACAATATAGTTAATATCTGATGAAGATGTATTTGATTTGCATAGCCCAGATTTATGTAAGTACATATTTCTAACAGGAAAGAGAGAACAGCAGCCCAAAATGAATAAAAAGTGGAGAGAGATTTTTAATAATTTTTTCCTAAGTGCAAATGCCTCTGTGCATACATTACTTCAGGAGCCACTTTCCTGGAGCTGTTTACAAGAACTGTTCTTCTTAAACTACTTTAACTATCCCCTATTCTTGATGCATGGAAAAAACCCTTTATAAATTCTTTCATATCAGTGTTCTTGGTGTACAAAATAAACTTTTTAGGATGTTTTTCAGCTCTGCCTCACCTTGCTTTTTCCCTGTTAATATATTCTTCTGCATCTCTTCAGGTATCTTTCAACAGAATCCTCTTTAGTAAAAACTTGATTGCCTCAGGATAAGAGTCTTGTTTTACTACCTATGAGACCTCATGGAACTGGAATGACCCCTCATTTTGCCTTTCCAGGGCACGTCTGTTTGCTGCTTTGTATGAGATGGGCAGGTACAGAACCTGTAGAACCTCTGGGGTACTTCCCACCCACCTTTGTCAAGCAGCCTCAGAATCCATATCTCAAACTACCCAATTTTTCCTCAAGTCCTGTGTTCTGGAAAAGCATGCCTTTGCTGCTGAAAATGATGCTTCTCTTCACTAGGTCCTGTTTTCCAGGCACCTTTTGCCTGCAGTAAGTGGCTTAGAGTTAGTTTCATCTAACATTCACCTCCTGTAAATAAAAAAAATCAAACTATTTTTTGTTCTCAGAGTCTAAGACCAAAGACATTTTTTTGTTTCATTTTCATTAATGATGGTAATGCATAGGACACACATCTCCAGGGTTTTCATATGAGAAAAGGACTGTACCAACCACGTTTCTTACAGACATCTGTAACTACAGACCTGCTGGTCTGTTAAATACATCCTGTTTCTCTTTTCTCTACAGGATTTTCCAAGTGTGTTATCTTCATTTCAACTTAATATTTTTCTTAGTATGCTTTAGTTTATCAGGTCCACATCTTCTACAGCTGCACTGAGTCTGAAGTCATGCTTTTCTGTAATTCTTTCATCACATTCAGACATCTGCACATTTTAGCATTTTCTTGGCTAAGCCTTAACATGACCAGTGGTAGCCTGAGAGAACAGTGTCTCCTAAAATGCACACTGAATGACTACATGAATGAGAGCATGTACTAAGTTGTTTTTTCCTAAAGGAATCTGCTGCACACCTGAGGGTATCACAATAATAATAACAACAACCACAACCACAACACCACCACCAGAAAAAAAAACACTGAACAAATTCTCCCCCCCATAAAATATTTCCATACTAATAAAACAAACAAAACCCTCCCCTGATATCAGTATTATTCTTCTCCTCTTGTTAGCAATTTTCTAATTCTTAAATATATTTTTTTTTTAAATCTGGTTTTTGTAGAGCCACAAAGAAAGCATCAAGTCTGACAGTTCCGCTATTGATTCTTTTCAGAGCTATCCATGTTTTGGGGTTGGGTTATTTTGGTTTGCTTAGGGTTTTTTTCTTGTTGGTTTTTTCAGAGATTTTTTTTCTCTGCATAAAGATTAAAAGAACTGTTTTGGGGGCAGGAATCATACCTCAAATTTACTTTTTACAGATTCTGTGCTACACACAATTTAGAAGTTCTTTGTCCGCTGGGATATCCTCAAACATTTTCTCAACCATTTTGGTTTTCTTAGTCTCCAGCGAGACCACACACATTGATACATTTTAAGTGTCTTATATTTTTAGCCCTGATACTATTACAAAACATAGCACTTTATAAAACCCTGCAGGACCTGCAAGTCCAAAAGTTGTTCCTAGCTCACACAGGCTATCAAGTACCATCTTTTTTCCTTTCACTACAAATTTCCAAACAGCCTCAGGCAGCTAATGGGAAGATGTACCCTTTTACCCTTTTGAAGAAACGTGTTAGTGTTTTGGGCTCTCTGTGAGCAGTACCCAATTTATAATGATTACACACCCCAGAGAATACAGCATATTGATGTTTGCTTCACTTGGCCTGTAACTCAAGTCAGGTAAGCATTTCTCTATAAAATCCACACCATCAGATAAGGTTCATAGTGTTAGAGGTTCTGACACTATAAAAATCAATTAAATCCATGGTTAATCCACTTACAATACAAACAAATCTCAAAATTCTTTCTTCCTTTGTCCAAACCCACATTCACATCTCTAGATACTTATTTAAACCTTACAGTCAGGTGAGGTTTGAATGTGTAAACTACTACACAGGTGAACCAACCATGTTAAGCCAGTTTCTGTCATCTAAACTACTGCAATCAAGCAGTTTTCATCAGCTTGCTCTGTTTAAGATAAAATGAATAAGCTACTGCTTATTCATTAAAGAAACTACCCTTAAAGGAACTACTACAGCTGTTGGCCCCTCAGCTGTAGTGCTGGTGTTTGGAGGCAGCTCTCATCAATACCCCACGTTACTGATGGGCTGAAACGCCTGCTCAGCTCCCTCAGTGGAGACAAGCTGGATGCCACAAACATATTGCTGGTAATGGTACTCAAATGTCCCTGTTAGACCTCTAGACACTGCATACACTTGATGAGTAGGAGTGACAACTAACTAACTAACTTCACCCTGTGAAATAACCTCCTCATGAATATTTGGGGGGAGGGGGGGTTACTCAAAATAGAGCTTTCGTCTTACTCAATAATGTCATGTAACCTCAAAAAAATTTGCACAGAATCTCATGTAACCTCAAGCTTGTATATACAAATGGAAACAGATAATGTTCAGCTTTACTCATAAAAATATGTGATTTCCAAGAAGCAACAGTAATCATGCATTTTCTGAAAATCAAGATTTCTAATGCAAAAGCAGATCTGTCTAAAGACAGAATTTTCTCTCTAGCAACAAGGCTAAATAAAACAGCCTGGCATCTGTGAACATGAAGAATAAGGAAAAATAGGTCTCTCATTTCCAAATCAGCAGCAGTGCTTGCATTCTACTTTAGATAAACAACAGGAGCAGCAGTCATAATCTCTCTCTGTGGAGGAAACTGTAAAACTCTAAGCTATTGTTTGCAGCAAAGAACTGTAAAAATTTTATAAAAAGGGTGTTTTAAGGTGGGGAAAAGTTTGATTTTTTTTTTCCACATACCTGCTTCATGAGCTCAGGGAAAGACTGAAGATTATTCTTGTCACTGGTCTGGCTTCCTGCATCTTAGGAGTTCAGGTAGACCTGATTCTGTCCGTGTTCAGATGTGCAATGATCTCACCCTTCAGTCCTCTCTTTGGACACACAAAGGAGACCTTCTTCCTCCCACTGTCAGTCAGTGATTAGAAAATGGGAAACAGGTAAGCACATGTTGCAATTCCAGGCACCTCTGCTTAGGAAATAGCAGCTGTTGTATATTCTTTCTTCTCCACTGGTGCATACCAGTTTGTGGGGTATGGCTGGAAAGCAAGCCTTTGAAGCCGATTATGAAGCAGCATATGCAGAGCAGACCAACAAAAGGGTGCCACTGCTGGAAGAGCTCTGTCAGCTTTTCAAAGTATCTTTGGCACACCAGGAACTTTTCTAAATACAGCTGGGACAGAGATGGGAGAAATAGCCTTCAATATACATCTATGAAAGTGTGTCCACAAATACAAACATATATATTTATACACACACCCATTTTAATGTACCAGCCATGCTCTCTTTCTATAATGGACACAGAACAGCCCATATTTTTTCTGCATTCACACAACTCTTAAGCTCCTCTGAGTCAGACATTCCTGTAGATCTTTGAAGATGCCAAAGAACCCTTTTTCATCCACAATGAAACTAGAGTATCAGTTAAGGTTAAAAAAGCTAGTTTCAAATATAAATTAATATATTGCAACCACACTTAATTTGTTTAAATAAACAGAATGCATGTTTTAATCCAGATATCTATGGCATATAGGCATGCACACACCATTTACACAACAGTAAGAAAAGAAACCATATTAATTACATTTTCTTATTAATTATTATTGTGTTCCTGGCAATGGTAAAAGACAACCCGGTCAATCTGCCTCCTCTGCTTCTGGCTCTCTGTGTTAATAACTACAAAGCATTTCTGAGACATATCTGGACCCTAGAGGGAAAGGACATTTCCTGGAACATGGGAATTCGTCTTGCTGAGAGTACCTCAGTAACCATGGTGGGTTCATCTACCAAAATGCCATTTTCATGAAGAGCCACTGTTCTAAAATGTATGTGCATGTCAGCTAGATGTTATTTCAGTATGTTAATGGTATTGTCACTATTCTGTGCTGTCTAGGTAAAATGGAATAATAATGTTTTTAACCTTTGGCTTGTTATTTCAAAGTACAAATTGTATGCCACAAAAAGGACTGGATGAGTAAAATCGTTAGAGTTAGCCCTCAATCTCTAAGTGTGCCCCAGATGCTCTTATCAAATATTCCAGACACACAAACAAAAAATAAAGTTTCATTTTGTTTCCTTTCATTCAGATTTTTAAAATACAGTCACAGAATTTGAAAGTCACATTTCCAACAAGAAACAAAAATAAATTCAGCAGCAACCGCTATCACATGGTAAAGACCTTTCCTGAACATTCCAGATTAAAATAGCCTTGGGATTTAAGTGTGTTATTCTATGCTGAAGAAAGTCAACCTCTTTAGACATCAAATGAGAAGAACCATGGGGCAATTGCTATTCTGAGATGGAAAACAAGGAAAAAAAAAGGAGGGGGGAAAAAAAGAAAAAAAAGAAAATCTCGAACCAACAAAAATATTTTAGAAGGAAAAAAAAAAAGACATTAAAATCACAATAGACAACCAAAATCAGTTTTCTATCTGCCATACATTGTTTCAAAATGAAACAAAACCTGCTGAGTTCATCAAAGTAGAAAGTGCTTTACTGCTACAGCCTCCAGAGCACTGTGAATCTAATCACTGGGAAACAAAAGAAGAATGCAATGAATGAGCTGGGAAAGGATAGCTGGTTTTCATTTATTTTACTCCTTACAGCGTCTTAATCTGAATAAAGTATCCCAGAACCCTGGCTGAGCCTAAGATGAGAAGGAAATGTGTATAAGGCATAGTTTAGAGAGTCAGGCTCAGCTGTTAACAGCTAAGATAATTGCATACCAAGGAGAAAGATGATGAAGATAAAATATGTAGTAGTAGTAGTAGTGCAGAGTCAAGATGATAAGATGATTTGTTGCAATTTTGAAACTGGTTTTTAATGCTGGAGTTTTTCTAGATCTTTGGATGGACTTTAATGTTTGTTATTTTTTTGCACTCACTAGAATTACAGAGATCCTTGTTTACAAGAAGTTCTGCTGGTTTCATTCTTTTCAAAGGTTGGGGACAAAGCCCTCTTTCAGCAGGGGAAAGAAAAGTATTAATTGCAAGTAAAAACCTCTCAAATATTGTTGTTAATACAATTGCATGAGGTTGCACAGTCCCATCTAGTGGTCAAAAATTACTGCATAGAAGAAACAACTACAGCACCTAAACCACAGGCCCAAAGATCTGCAAATAATATTATCTGTTTAAGCATTGTACCAATATTCTCATGCATTCTAGCCCAACTAGATTTTATTGTACAATATCTAAGGCAGAGCCATATACAGTGAATGCTCCCTGTCCACAACTAATTCCAGTGAAAACAGATACAATTACATCTCAAAACTGGACTCATCTAAAGAAATTGAGCTATCATTGATTTTATTTTGCAGCTTACTCTGCTTCCTGAGAATATTTTCTTATAGTAAATATCAATCTCTAATGATACTCTGCAAAGTGGCAGCTGATGGTAGCATAATAAGCAGCACTTTACAGACATTGTGGATTATATTACTATTGACACAGTCTTAAACCCAAGCAGAATTCAATTTTTACTGCAATCACAACATCTCTCTCACTGTCTCCAAATCAGTATTTCAAGGAAGAGTGAGTCCTGCTGCTAGAGATGTGCATGTTTTTATGGTGACCATGTGCCATATTTATGACTAAAAATCTCTGATATTTGCTGAAAATTGACTGAAATATTTTTTAATGAAGTTCAAAAACACCCTTCTTATTAAGCTAGTAAACAAAATAATCCCTAAGAGCATTCATGTTTACAATGTTAACAGGCTGCTGGTTTGGAGACAAAATCCCTGATTGTCATGAAACAGCTGGATTTCAATCAAGGGTTAATGTGTAAATTCTCCAACTTCAACAGAGAATGTCAGCAGCCAAAAAATTATGATACAGTGTTATTTCTCGCTTTAGGAAACGTAGAGGAAAAAGCTTGATAATTGTCTAAGTGGTGAAACCCATATCATGGGTGGGATGAGAGTAATGTGCTTTTCTCAGAGAGCTGATACAAGCATAGCAATTGTGTCATCACTTCTGTTAAGAAGGACCACATGTCCACCACAGAGGCAACAATGCCCAAGGAGACTAGAAGGGCAAAATACTAGAAGGTGCTCTTAGGTGTGAAAGTGGACTACATACCAAAGCACCCTGCTACAATTTTGCCAAAGAGAGGTTAAATTGAGTTACCACTTGAGTGACACTGCCCACTGCACAGACAGCAGCAGGCCCTGCACATTTTCTCAGCCTAAATCCCATTCCTCTACTCTGGAAAATGAGATCGCATTTACTTTCGTAGTTCTGTAAATCCATGTATTACCTAAAAAATATTCTTTTCATTCTGTCTTGTGTGCACTCATTGTCCGAGGAAAAAATTCTGCATTCTCTTTAAAAGTTTATAAGAAATTTCATTGCAAGTACACCTGGTTGCTTTACAATATTCCACACCTCTTCAACCCTAAACTACAGCATTATTACATTGGCCAGATGAGTTACAGCCATTCAGCAAGAGGTCAGTTCCCACACCTGAGCTGGACGGCTGCAATATGTGGGAAGCAAAAATGCGTTTCAAAGCTCCCCAATTTATCTAACTTTCTCTGACATTTCAGGGCAAGCTTGACTGAAATTTTACTCAGTTTTATTAAAAATAAAAATGTAGGAACCTACCTGGGGAAAAACATTTATTCTGGTGCATCAAGAAATCCAGATATGTGTGAAAACCTACATATGTCAGTTGCAGACAAACAATAAGAGAAATGCATATTGCAGGACAATAAAAGCTGGCACATGTGGTAAGAAAGAGACCTGACCTCCTCCTGTATAGTTCTGTATTGCACTAAGGTATTCACCCTATGTTTATGAGAACAGAGTTGAATGCAAGAGGGTCTTGAAGGTATAATTAGATTCAGGTGCCAAAGAGGTCTCAAGATTAGAAATGAACTTGCTTCGTGCAAGTTGAAGTCAGAAGGCAGTAGCTCATGATTGGACATCTATCAGACTTGGAGTATAGTCTGTCTTGCTCACTTTCACTGCTTGCATAGTTAAACCTTTTCTGCCAAATCTGCCTCTCAGAGTGAAACTCAATGCTGTATAAAATGTGAGGTAAAACAAAGGAAGTCTACCCATTACAAGGTTAGATCATATTTACATCTATTATAATTGAAACTGTTAATATAACTAGAGTTAAACGAGTGCTACAATTAAAAGAATAAAACATTACCTGCTTGCTGAAGTTCTTTGTAATTTTATACAAAGAAAATGGCAAATTCTCCCAGCTGTCATGTAATCAGCAGAAAACGTCTGCTCAAGTCATTAGAGTGAAAAATAGAAAATTAAAAAATAGGCACAAAAGAACTCATATTACACATATTTCAGTGCTATTTGTTACCAGGGTAAGTAAAAATGGAATAAGGATCAGTTTACAAGGAAGTCCTTTACCTATCACAAGAGCCTAAACTACAAGATCTTACCAGCTAGTCTGCAGTGCTGATTTTGGCATAGGAAAAAAAATAGAATGGCAAAGAGAATTGGCAGTATCTCTGATTCTGAAATAATAGATAAGGTGGGAGTTGAGAGGGAAGGATGCAAAGTGACGTAATATTTTAACTTCATCTTAGCCCTTCTTCCTCTGAGTGTGTCTTGTTATAGCTATTTATATCTTAAATGGGTTTTGAGAATAAAGGAAGGACTTCTTCTTTGAGGAGCCAGGGGATGGGCAGTGCTGCAGAAAATGGACAGAAGAAAAAAAGGTTTTTCTTCTTAGGTCACTAGCTTGGAAGCCACACAGGCTATTTAAAAGACTGACATCAGCAGCAGAGCTCTTTGGCATCAGGAACTCAAGAAGGTTATCTTTATCTAATTGCTCCCTAAGCATCACCAGAAGCAAGACAGCTTTTCATTACATCCACTGTAGTTCTGTGGTTAAATGGCACAGCTAAGACCTTTATTTGTCATTGTATTATTGTTTCCTTCAATCTGTCTTTAACATCCATCCTCTTCTGACCTGTTCTTTCTCTCACTTTTCTTTTTATAGATGCAGAAGATTTGGGCTAGGAGGGATTTCTGCAACCAATATGTAGTTCAAAATATAATAGATTGGTGTGAGTCACCATAGAATTACTTGACCTTACATTGTTTTGGTTTTTTTCTCCAGAACTCTTGTGAGACTTGATTCTTACCTGAAGGTTTCTGTCTTTTACACACATATTTTATGTTATCTATTAATTATATTGTTCATTTTACAAGTAGAAAATATAATCATTTCCTGTCTACTACAAAAACTCAAGTACCACCAAAGAGTTCAGATATTGAAAGGGAAACACAAATACTTGCATATTGTATTTTTTTAAAGAAATGAAAATTCGTGAGGCTTTATTTAATATTTAGTGCCCTATTGGCACTGTAGTGCCCATTTTGAATTGTCTTGCATATAGCTTCCCAAAGTAATAAAAAAAAACCAAACCTCATAAATGTCTCTTTATAGGGGTATTTTCATTGTAGATACTACCACAGTTTACAAAGACTTGGATGTATAAATGAATTTAGGTAGTCTTACTGACCCTTAGAAAGTTTGGGTAAATGCAATTTAAACAATTTTAAGCAAAAACTGATTATAGTTAATTTCTATCACATTTACTTTTGGCAGTCCCAAGGACTATATGAATGATAACTGTCTGCTGAAGCTGCTGTAGTCTTATCTGTTTTCAAACCATCTCATTTCTTCCCTAAATACCATTTGCCTTTTTAATTCTTCTCACCTTTCTGTTTTGTCAGTGATGACCTCAGTAAGTCTTTGGAAGTGCAAACTTATTCCAGCTGCCCTTTAAAGTCATAAAGTAGATTTTTGTCACATAAATAAACAACTATATGGTGGAATTTATCATTGCAGACATCCTTGGCTTCCTGAGGGTCAGTAGCAATAATAATAGTAATAATAATAATGAACATTTTATGAAAAAATGATAAATCTTATGAAACAAAAGCACTTGGAAGGAATATTAAAACTCATGCCTAAAGGCATAAACAAACCTCTAACTGATGGGTTGAAGAAAGAAACTTTTTCCTCAGGGCAGATTTTATAATTGCTTAGCACATGTCTTCTTCCAGCTTTCTTTAAAACACATTATGGCACTGAGAGTCACTGCTAAAAACAGAATAACAGAGTAGATGGAGGGCTGGATTGTTTTTGAAATGACATTTTTGTAGCCCACATCACTTTAATGGTGTTTTCATTTAGCTACTCAGTCCCAGAACTTGCTAAACAGATTCTAAGATGACCCTTTTCTCAGCTATATTTTTTTTTCCATTTTATATTTGCTGTATAGTTTATGCAAAGTTAACTTCAGCAGACTCTCTGCAGTACTTACAGCCTCAGCTATGTCTTTCACCTCACAGCCTCATTCACACATTCTGTTCTCAGGCTACTAGAGTTCTGTTTTGTTTTGTTTTTTCTGTCAGTCTTCTGTCCTTTCTGGCTTGGTTTCTCTTTCTTGTGGCTTTTCAAGTCTTACTGAAAGCTTTTGTTCTTTCTGAACAAGAATAGTTGGCATACTGCTCTGCTTTGCTAAGAAAAAAAAAAAAAACAAAGAGAATATAAATTACTAAAATTGGTAGAGGATCCTAGTTTTCCTTGTAGGATTTTATTTTCTTCATACCACTTTTTTACAGTAACGGACTGTTTTAATCCATACCAAATTGGTAAAAATATTATTTTTAGCTGATACAGATTAAGTCTAAGGAAACAGCTTCTCAAGAGTTCTGTCCTGAGATCTGTAGGGTGAGAAAATAGGGCAGTGTAGTTGAAATAAATTAGATATCCTTACAGAATTAACTGGGTGGTCTGGTTCTGGTAAAAGAAAATTATTTTATTCTTACAAAGTTATGTTGTAGTATACTAAATTGATTTTGTCTCTAGAAAATAAACCAATGTAAATTGACACACATAAGTAAATAATTTTTTTTTTCTTTATGGATATTAATTTTACATGCATTTTTTCATCCAGGTGTGAATCGACTATTTACTTTTTTGTATCATAAATTATGCAGCTTAAATAAGTATGACATATAATACTGATGCAAATAAACTGACAGACTCTAAATCTTGTATGAATTCTACAAGTCTGATTTACTGTACTTCATAATCAGGTACAGCTTTTAGCTTTCATAAGTAAAAATTTGTTCCAGCATTTTCTTTATGTTACCATTTCACATAAGCCTTTCAGTTCTCTTGTGATGATCCAGTTAGTAGGTGCCAAAAGACAATGTGGTGTGATAAACTCTTTTTGTTTCCACTTCTATTCAATCTGCCAGTGATTGTGCGTATCAGCCAGATCCTCACAGGCTTCTTAGTGTTTTATATGATGCTCTAAACTGGACATTGCTCTGCAGTTAATCGTGCTTACAGGGTTTCCTTTAAAGATTACACACATGGAGTTTAGTACTGATGTGTCTCCCCATGTTTTATTCTATGATTTGGTGCAACTAAATGTGTACAGAACTGAACAGTAGTGGTGGTGTTGGCAGTCTTTCTGTGATTATATTTAGTTGAATGGGTGCTGTGAATATTAAACTCCCCCATACACACAAAAACAAGAAGCATGAAGGAGCCAGCCCAAGGATACCAGTAATAAAGTAGTTTAAAGATAAATTGAGTGGGACTTGCATTTTGAAAATGAATTTTCTATTCATGTCTAGCATTCATGGGTGTATCCCTTTTATTCAAAGTAATAGGAAATTATGATTAAATCTTAAAAGACTCAGATCAGAGACTCAGGGAGAACAAGTATTCCTCTAGTTCAGAAACTTAGCCAGATATTCTTTGTACTAAACTAAAATATGGTTGTATGAAAAATTGCTCTTTTTTTTTGCAGTAGTTTAAAAAATCATCTATGATCATATCAGGATTAATAATTTCTGAATCGTTCCCTGATTTTTTAGTTTCTAACTCACTTGCAGGCAAAACAAAGGAATAGAGGGCTGAGATTCACAATATTGGAAGGAGAACAGGAATATACCTGTCACAGGACCTCAAGAGTTAGTCTGTGCAGAGGGGAAGTATCTGAGTTCAGGCTTTCACAAATGCAGAGTACTCAGAGGAAGATGATGTTCTCAGTCTTTTTTATGATATCATATCAATAATTAAAGTGACCCTAGAATCCTCATCTCTTAATGAATGTCTTAATCATTAAATCAGACAAGCCTCTCTCATGTTTCTGTACTGTGCATTCTTTCACCTTTATCAAGCTCACTCAGTCCCAGACAGAAACTCCACTGAATATTGTCAGTGTGGAGCTGGGACCCACCTACCCAGCACTGCTGAGCTCCTGTCCCTGGGAAGCAGCTACAGGGCAAGCTCAGCTCTGCACTGGGCTTGTTCATGGGTCCTCTTCCTAGATCAGAGCAGAAGTAGAACAGGAGACTGTAGATATAACTCGTCTCATTCCTGTTCTAGATGCAAATCTCTATTGAAAATGGAACAGGATTGTGCTCAAAATCTGTTCCAAATATTTTTATTTGTTCTTCTCGATTCACAAACCTTTTCTGAGTCAAGACCCTTGAACATTCTTATGACATCTATTCAAAACCTTTCTCACATGTAGGCGATAGTGCTTGTCCCCGTCCTCCCAGATGCCTTCCATTTAAATGTTCCCACTCCTACAGTGGCAAAAAGGGATGTGTTTGTTCTGTCAAATTCTGATTCATCTTAGTCTCACCCTGTTAATTTGGAATTTGAGGAGAAAACTCAAGTTTTTATAATAAAACCCCAAGAGGCAGAAGGACCTAAGAATTCTTTTACTGTTCTACTTTGTTATACATAACCAAAAATTAATCGTTCCTCAAATTAAATGTAATTCTTCTAATGACTCCTTTTACTGAATATATCAACATTTCTGCTGTAACTCTGCCTTTTAAGTCAATAATCTCAATGCTTAAGCAATTGACTATATGTTGTTTTCCTACAGTTCACAGCTAGGGAAATTAATTCTGTTCAGACTCAAAGCAAATGTTTGATTAAATGGAATTAGTTTACTGATAGATGAACAAATCTAGGGCAGGATTTAATTACATTTACAGAAATTTAATCTAATGAATCAGGTTGATTTTTTCCTAGTATTTAATGGACCTTACCAAGATCAGTAAAAGTAAATCACCTAAAATACTAAAGCAATTTCTTCTACACTCCTCTTTGAAGGAGCAACCTATAAAACTAATAAATAGCCATATACAGTGTCTACAATCATATGAAGGAACTTTTTTTTTCTTTTCCCCTTCTTCTGTGTTCTAGATTATAATCAAGACTGGCTCTGTGTAAACACATTAATGTGTTTGCAGAGAATAGCTGCGTAATGGGCACATTAAGAACAGATTAGCCACATTGACTTTCTAATTTGGTGTTCTGTCTTCAACAGTGGTCAGTACTGAGTGCAGCAAAGGAAGCAGAAGATTTAATAATACTGGATAAGTACATGATAACTTCTTAAGAGAATATGTCTGTAAAAATATTTGCCTTACTGTCCTGAACCACAAGGAATTATTTCTAGTCTATCCAGAAAGTATAACTGTGCTTAACGTCACAAACACCTTTGCCTCTTCTCTCTAGGTAAGATTGGAGTTTTACTAATATCTCATGGCAATGAGTGCATTATTCTAATATTCTAGCAAGAAATCAGATTCTTTCTGGAGCTACAAAAATATGGAAGGCATCTTTTTTCATGTGCAACTGCCTAAATATGTTGCAGAATTTGTATTGCCTGCAGCATTCATAAATAATAAACCATGGCTATCCTATGCTCTTTTACTGGTCCCATGTCAATGTCTCTTTTTTTGAGCCCTTTTGATGTTAATAGTTATTTTCCCTCTGCCTTAGATTGTGACTCTTTGTGTTAGTTTCTCAGACTATAGTATTTCAACTAGAGTGTTTTAACTCAAGCAACTTTATGAAATCCAATATTAAGTTTATAATATTAAAAATTCTTTATCTCTGCTCTCATTTTGTAACCTCATTTAAATAGGAAAAAAGCCTCAGTCCTGTACAAGTCCTCTTCAGACTTTTCCAGGTTTACATATAACATTTTTATAATAAACTTTTCTTATGATAAGTGAAAACTCAGGATTCACTTTTTGTTTTTATAAGAAATTGCTATAACAATTAGAAGTAGAAATGTAATATTTTGAGGATTTAGAAAATTATTTTGGTTTTTAATTTTTTTAAGTGCAAATGTATTATAAAAATATTTCTAACGAACAGGTTTTGAATATTTTTAAATCAGGTATTAAATTATAGCCTAAGAGGCAATAATTTCTAGAAGGTCATATCCTTCAATTAGGATATGTTACAAGTCTTTCCTATTTTATAATATTAATTGAAAAATCATACATTGCTAAAGCAAACAAGCATTTCTAGACTTGAATCTTATTTACACAACATTAATGGAAAAATTACCAAGGCCATATAAAACTTCTACTCAATTCTTCACTTTGAGGAGAAAGGTGAATGTATATTTCCAGTACCCAGAAATTTGGCTTTTACTCAAATGCACATTGCCTGTTGTCACATGAATGACAATCTGTTTACCAAGCTTGATCTTGTCAGTAATCTATTATATTTTAGAAGTAAAATAAATTCTAATGCCATTTCTGTTTCCTAGATTATTTCATCTAGCAAAAAAAGATTGATTGTAAGAAGAAATTATTCCCAATGTAGTGAGCTAGTGCAAACAATTTATGACCTAATAATTTCTCAGAAGTTTTTACATTTTCTAGCTTTTTTTCTCCTGGATTGTCATCTGGATTAGGTGCCATTTGTTCTCTCTAAGGCAACTTAAATGCAGAGTTCTGATTAAAGTGAACAGTATGTGCATGTGGGTTTAGTTGCTGTAGCTCAAATTTATGCACAGAGACTACCTGGAATTAACAACAGCAAAATAATTACCTGAGAAATATTTTTGCAACCATTTCTATTCATATGTAGAGCTATTCTAAAGTTATTCTGAGTTCTTCTTTCTTTTGGATTATTGGAAGGTACTTACATGTTCTCATTGAAGCTTGCTGTTCTGAAAGCTGGCATTAAAGAGCAATAATTAGATCGCCGGAAGATTTGTAGCATAATAAAACAGGAAACTGAGGAGATAAAATAGATAAAATAATCTGAAAGTGTCCTGGGTAAGTAAAGGGGGAAAAAAAGAAAAAAAAATTGTAGGATATTTAGTACACTTGCAAAGTAAGATCACAAAGATGATCACATTCTTTACTGCTTGATTTAGAGTACAAAAATCTAAAGAATATTAGCACAAGAGCAGCTAAGTCCCTGAAGATCTGAGTATCTGCAAAAGACCACAAGAAAAGAAAAAAAAGTTCTATTTTACAGACACCCTATTATGAATTATGTAAATTCTGATAGCTGCCTGGCTAATAATTATCATGCAGCACCAAATCCAAAGCAGCTGTGTAGAATACATTAAAAGCATATGTTAACTGATTAAAAACAACCTTAATCAGAAGTATTCATCAATTATGGCTATATGTGTACTCCTACACTGCCAACCCCACTACGTATGGATTAACACCAATTCCAATACTATGTGATATGTTTATCCATGAAGCAAAACTAAATATGAAAAACTGTGCTGATTAAATGGTGGGAGACACAAGGGTTTGCAGAGAAGAGACAGGACTTGCCAAGGAGTCCACACTGGTCTTGGTAAGAAGAGCAGAGCAAAGGGCAGCTGGAGCTGCTCTCTGCCAAACCAGCATGATCTATCCTATCACTGAGCACGTGAGGAGGAGGGGAAACATTCACCAAGTGAAAAGGCTGTAGAAAAACATCTCACACGTGGGCACAGAGAATGGCAAGTGGGCAAACACACTCTTCTCTTTAGGAAACAGAGAGAGAAGTCATTTTTAGTCTTCACAGGAAGATCAATTAGAAACTCTTACAATTAGCTTCAGCCTAAATACTGCACAGACAGAAATTCTCCAAGACAAATTAATTTACAAGAATTAAAATAATGGCCAGGATCTCTGCCCTTCTACCTGCTATGTACAGGGACTCATCCTGAATTATTTTATATCAAAGTGTTCAAGAAACTGTATGAAAGAGCAATTAACTTAAATGAAAATACTGTTCATTAACCCCTTTTGACATTAGAAAATAAAGATGAGAACTGATACTGAAATTAAAGTTAATTAAAACTAGAAGACATATCTCCTTGAAAAAAATTGTCTCTTATATCACCAGACACCTCTTATTCTAATTGTTAGATTCTTCTTTAGCTCGCTTTTTCTCTGCATAAACATGAAAAGCAGTAAATATAAAATAAGGAGTTGTTAAACATTTTCTTTATATGACCATAGCAACCTTCCATGATAACTGCATATTTCCCTGGAAAATAGAATTAAAGTGATTCATGCTACTGATTATAAATAGCAGTCATTCAATTAAATAGTCTTATTCAAGTCAAAGAGATTACTTTTGTAAGAACCTAATTCTGGTAAATATATATTTTTACGTTTTATATGCTTTATACCAGAAATACAATATTAAATTCAGACCCTCTTAAAATGAAACATAATTTTGGGGTCATGAAATGAAAAAAAAAAGCAGCACAAAAGGTATTAACAATTACAAAGAGCTAATGCATTGAATCTTGACACTTTCATTCCAATTAGCTGGAACAACTTCAGGGGAAAACTTGGTTCCCTCTTGCCAAAATGTGACAAATTCGTGAACAAACTCCACAGTTTACAGGAAAAGCAGTAAGATCAGTGTGGTCATACATCATTCATTTATGTTAATTAACAGGCAATTCTAATTTTACATAGAAATGTAACTGAAATACAGAACTAAGATTGGACAGCCATTTTTCAAAATCCCTGCACTGTTAAGTCACAGATCTATTCACAGCTAAGGAGTGCAGACTTCAAACCAATATATCTAGATTCTAATGATTATTTATGTCTGACATCAGTGTGATTTAGACACCCAAATCCTACAACCATTCTGAACATACCAGCCTGAATTACAAGCTTCTGGAATAAGATAAGCCCCAAAGCAATATAATGAAACCACATTGACAACATCTAGAATTTTTCTGTATATACGACATGCTATACATTTGAGCTGAAAGAGAGTCAGAGCAGACACCTATAAATAATACCCAGGTATGTTACAAGGTGCTTAGATATAATTTTACAAATAAAACAATGAAAACTACTTTCATTGTCATCATGTCTAACTCCTTGTTCTCTGAGGTAATGTGTATCATACAGCCCAATCCCTTTGAGAAGTGCTCTCTTATCAAACTGGTTAGAGGACATAGCCAAAACAGACTTAAAAGAAAGACACAAGAAGAATTAGATTTTGAAATAGGCCACCAGAACCCTATTCTTCTAATGT
Organism: Agelaius phoeniceus; assembly: GCF_051311805.1. Lineage (NCBI taxonomy): Eukaryota > Metazoa > Chordata > Aves > Passeriformes > Icteridae > Agelaius > Agelaius phoeniceus. Next base: position 34,005,333 of record NC_135268.1, on the reverse strand, counting down.
TTGCTGTATTTGTTTCCATTGTCCTTGGTCTTTTGATTTGTGTGTATTTGCTCTTTGACTGGGATGATTTCTCTGCAGCATTTGACCAGCACTGTTCTTCTTTTGATAAATTTCTAGCAAGCAATTACATGATCTATGAGCTAGATGGAAAAAGACAGAATTTTTCAGCAGTCCGGTAAAATGAACTCCCTACTTTTCTGATTACTCCAGCAGCTGCTGTCTAGACTTCATCTAGATGACTAGAATTGAACAAAGAATTCAGGTCAAGGGTACAACAGTGACTTTTTCTGTATTTCAGTACTTGAGTGGAGCACTTTCTACTTCCATAAATTCTTAAAATTTATAGGATTAAAAAAGTCAAAGCTAAGTGCAGCAGCAGCATTTGTGATGGAAACATGGTCACAAAGCAGAAAATAATTTAGATACAAGATTGGTAGTACACCTTTGTCAAGATGACTTTAATTTTTTTATTGGAGTCTCATAGATGGAAGGACAGTAACTCACACATCACTGTACTACAACCAGTGGCCTGGGAGCCTGCCCCAGAGAGTTCTCAGTTTCCCACCACCTTGTCTGTCGAGTTCTGCTGCTTGTGTAAATGTTCAGTGTAACTGCCACAGACCTGCTTTCATGTCTCAAGTTTTCACTAAAACAAAAAAACAAACAAGCTTTGAATCTCAGCAGTCCAAAAGGCTGACATTCCAAACTGGATCAAAGGTCAGAATATTTTATGTTCAGACACTGCAGCACTTGTATGATGTCCCAAACAATGCATTCAATGTCTGTCCCATACTCAGAGAAAACACCAGAATCTTTGCACACAATAGAGCCACAGACCTTTAACCACCTGGCTGATCAAAGTAAATTACCATACTGTCTAACATTATAAATTAGAGTCAGGAAATAATTGTGCCATAATTTTTGCCAAAGTTCATGGCTCACAGGGACAGATGGAGTCTTACTATTTTTGGAGTAGACTCCTGATGCCATGAAAAAAGAAAAAATACTGAGATACTAATTTTTTTCCCTGTATTTACTGCATCCTTCATGACTGCATTAATTAGCCCTCAATACTGAATTGGACAATTTTCTATCTATACAGTTAATTAAATCAAGATTGATTCCTTGGAGCTGATCATCCCAGGTAGTTAAAAGTGACTTTATGCAACCGAAGGACCCAAGTAGCCAAGAAGAAAAATTTTCATTCCCACTTAATTATGATGCATCAAAATTATGAAAATAACTGATGCCTTATTGAAGGACTTTCTGTCAAACCACTGGAAAAAAAATAAAGAAGAAACTGAAAAAAACTATCAGTTCCTCTTCACATCTCCAGAATGTAGAACAGAATAAACAAACTGCTGCCTGACTGAGTCTCTATTACTTATTTTACTTCTTATATTTTCTCTTTGAAAATGAAATTGTTTTTTTCTTGGAGGCCTTTTAACATAACACGAAGGCTTGTTTTTACTGTTCTCACCTTGAACAGAAGGTCTTTCCTTGAACTGTATCCTCAAGTCATCATTCACATGCCCCCATGTAAAACTCAAACACACTGTCTCAGAATGGAAATTGATTTCCTCAGTACCATACAAAGCCCACCTAAGTACAGTAGGCTTGAAATGTTTGCCTCTCAGGCTTGTCTCCAATAAACCAATGAAAAGAGAAAGAATCATTCTTCCTTTGTGGGATACCTTCATGTATTAAAGACAGAGTAGTAATTTAAAAATATAGATCCCAAAACTTGGAATTCTGTCCCATTCAGAACTCTAATTTAAAGCAAAATAGCTATCTTGAATACTGTTGAGTAAAATCAGAAAATTTTGGTGCATAAATTATTTTAAAATGCCTTCTTTTTTTCACTATTTGAGTATGTATTACCACTAGGTTTCTTTTTATATATTATCTTTCTTTCCTCATATAGGGGTTTTAGCACGTTGAGATATCTGAAAACAAAAGAAACTACTCTGAAAAAAAACTTCTTACTCAAAACATTCTTACTGTTATTTAATCTGACGGAACAGTAAATAAAAATGCATCTCAAAAAAAGGAGGAAGTATCATTGAGGAAGTTACCACAAAAGCACTCTTTAAAGCTAAGTAACAATAATATATTCTGTCCATTCTGTGAGCTTATATCAGAAAAAATATCTATTATAAATTGTAATACGCTGAGAAGAAATGCCAATACAAAATGCAATTTTTAATGGCAATGATCATCAGATGAAGATACAGAAATAACACCAAATGCATGGCATAATTACTGAAGGCATTGAAAGCAGATTTAAAACAGCAATCAATAAGAAATATTGCTGACCTTGAAGTGTGTATAGCATTCAACAAATATCTAGGCCAATCTACTAGCATTTTATTAAAATGAGTCAATAACAATACTGTATTGTCTATTAAATTGATCACATCTGATATGACCACCAATATGAGTGCTGCCAAAGTTACAAAAAAAATCCTAAGATAACTAGTAGAACAATTTCATGCCTGTAGTGGTGGTAAATTAGCATAGAAATTGTGCCAGTGTAATTAGATTGCTTAAGGTTTTTAAAAAAATAATAGCATTATCAGTATACTCTCTCATGTTGCCTCAGTAAAACCAATGTAAAAGCAGTTTACTGTTAATCACTTCTGTAAACATATAAGGAAGGAATACACACACAGAAGATGCAGGGGGTTTATATCTTTAATCACAGCAGATTTAAGCTACTAGAATCAGTCAGCTTATAAACTATTTTTAGATCCCCTTTGTTTCTTTTCTTCATTGAATCCCTTCTTTCCAGAACATTAATTGAAACAAAATCTCACAGGGAAAGAAAAAAATATTAAAAAAAGAAAAATAAAAAACCAGACCAAAACACTATCACACAAACCAGCACACAAATGTGAGAGAGAGAATTCTTCAAGTCAAAAAGGAATATATATCCTGGCACATGTGTGGTAAAATAAGAATGTCTGAAACACGGCAAGCAATATTTATGCTGTTATTTGCAGGATTCTGCATTCTAGCTTTATGAGAACACATTCAGATAGGTTTACATAATGTACCTGACTTCAGATGAAAATTTTGCAGTATTTCTTACAGTAGCAAGGAAACATGTTAATGAAAAGGAATAAGTTGTTTATAGGCTGCAGAAACATTCTGACTGCAAAGTATATATAATTAATAATCATAATAATAATTAATAATAATAAGAACAATGGTGCAAGTAGATAAGCTGTTTTCAGTGTAGTCAAAGTGAGATTTTTTCTGTTTTACCGCTGTGCTTAAGATCAACTTTGACCTTTTTTGCTTTATGTTGCTACTTTTCAGTAATCCATAATTCTGAGAGCCTTCCTTACAAAGACAATAAGGACATAGCTTAGCCATCACTCAATTAATTGTTGATCTTTCTACAGAGGTGATTTAATTTAATGTACAATCATTCATATGATAACTTAAGTAAAATGCTAACATTTGCAAATCTCTGAGAAGAAACAGATCCATTCTTTTATTGCTGTAAATTTTCACTACAACAACATAAACATCAATGGAGCTTGGACTTCAGAAAGGGTTTGCAGAAGAATAGCTAACTGCATTTTCATTTTCATTATCACAACTTGGATTTAAAGAGCAACAAATACACTAGAGACTGCTCTGTAACAGAAGTGATAAAGCCCAAAATCTTTTGGTAAAACAGGGCCTATTTTCTTGAGTTACAAACACATTTATGTTCTTTCAAGCTAATATTATTTTTTGATTGTACTTGCAGCACCTGCCTCATTATATACTATTCCTTGAATCTGTTACAGACAACACACACAGAAAGCCAGACTACGCGAACAAAAATGCTCTTAAAAACACCAGTAATACTAATCAGTGTTCTTTTTATTCTTTAAAGATTGCCACTCAAATATAGCTTTTAAACTGTCACTATTTCATTTATCATTCTTTTACAATCCATATTACATTTCCAGTCTATTGGTAAATCGGCATCACTCTTACCAATTTTTTTCTCTGCCTTTTTGTGTTATGTCATGAAAAATTCTTAAAATATATGCTTCTATAATTATAGTGTTAAATAAGACTAGGAGAGCCTCTTCTTTGTTTAGTTGTTGTTGTTTTCTTAGTTTGGTTTGGGGCTTTCACTTGATGTGGAGATACTGAAATAACTTCCTAAAACCTGGGTGAGTTGTGAGTAGATTTTTACTTGGAGTTAACAGCATTACTCACAGAGTCAGGTAATATTTTTAAAATTATATTGAATTTTTCCTCTATTGTGTAGCTGTGTCATCCTTGTGTGGAAGTGTCATCCTTCTACCATAAATTTAAGAATTCTATGTTGCAATTTCACTGACTTCAGTAAGCTATTATTGTCCACACAATCAAGATAGATGCTTTTCTATTCACTAGATTTTTTAATTATACAGTTGGGCTGAGATCCATGAATTGTTGACATTGTTCACAGCTTCTATAGGGTCTGGCTCACTGAAGAAACATAAAGCAGATAACAACAATCTAGATTACTTACTATCATCATGTTAGATAAGCCTTTCAGAAATTTCTCTTTGTGGTGAATACAATGCTCAAATGATGCCAGAAGGCCTTTTATACTTTGAGTCCTATTTTATTGGCCTTTTCTTTATGAGTTAAACAAAACATTAATTACGATTTCTCAGAACAAGATTTCCATTAGTGGCATAAAGATTTACACCTCAAGGGCTTAGGTATAATTGTCCATGATTGCACAAGTTAACTGAATATACTGTGTTTGACAGCAATATGCTTTAAAAATTAGTTTATTTAGTAATAAAAATGTGATAGAGTGGTTGAAGTGGCTCAGAAGTCTGAAATTAATCAACTACCTTTTCAGAGTTGTACTTCCTCTTCTAGAGGTATAGCTCTGCTATTTGTCCCCAAATGGTAAATTGCACTGTTTCCAGAAAGGCACTATTTTAAAAATTTTTTTAACAATAAAATAATTGCTTTCTGAAGTCCCAAAACCTAAGTTGATCTCCTTACCTTCCACCTTCATAATATTTCTCCACTCAAAAATTCAGACTTCTCATTCAATTAGGGGGGAAAAAAGCAAAATGTCAAACCTTCTTGGGAGGAGAACATTTTAGAGGTAACTGAATAAACTTTTTATTCCCTCTCCCCTCAGAAAAATCAATCCACATGTGCATTTATTTGTCTGTTGCTCTGACATATCGTTTTGGTTGCAAAAATACCTAATTGGAAGATAAGATTCCTTTGCTCTAAAGATCTGCAAAGGAATGAGAGCCACACCTTCAGCTAAACATTCAGATCTGGATGTCAGCTGAAAACATTGGAATAGAAGATCAAGATCTATCAAACTACCAAGACTGAGAGTTAAGTGTGGGAAATTTCCCTCATCGAACACTGTACTCAAAACTGCTGCTCACATACTCTGAGTAAAATACTGGACTGTATGGAGGTGATAAACTTGGATGACTCTAGATCTCCTTTATATAAGCAGAAGAACTTCAGTATAAATACTTTTTGTTTAGTCAGCTTTAGTTGACGTGCAAGGCTGACACCACTCAGCAACAATCTCAGCAGCTGAGACTGGTAAAGCTGCCCTTTCCCAAGCAGCTGGGATGGCAATGCACAATGAGGAGAAACACACCTTTTGGCATCCCAGATCCTGACTATCAGGTAACAAGGCCACCTGTTTCTGCTGCCAGCTCACCACATTTACAGGACACAATATCTACCTCTGCTGCAGGGAAATTAAAGTTCAAATGGAACCTCAATTTGGTAACAGACAGAGGCCCAAGAATCCAGCTGTAGATTCAATATCTATGGCATTTGCACAACATATAGAAATAAAGCAGCTGCTGCTAAAACTACCAAAACCAACCAGGTCCAGGTTATATTCACAATGAAAAGGGATTTTTTTGTCCTCATAAAAATACTGGAATTTGCAACAAGAAAAAAAATAAAGGAAAGTTCCATCAATCCTCACATCAATCTTAATTTAAAGTCATATCCAATGTGTGATATTGGCAGGACAGCTGCACTGGGCCTAGTCATTTGCCAGACCAGGAAAAAAAGGTGAAACCAACTCATCAGCTGAGCTTAGGCAGCTACTGAACCCTCTGGAACAGGGCCATGGTGCATCACACAGCACAGCAACTGCCCAGCCAGAGGACAAGTGGGTAAAAAGAGACTGCCACAGATACAAGAGAGTGCAAACAGATTCCTTGTCCCAGCAGGCCTGTTCACCTGCACATGTCCCTTTTTCCTACAAAAGTGGGATCTCTTTCTTAGAGAAAAGTGAGCATAAAAGGTCTGCTTGTTGCTAATACATTGGACATTGAAATTCAGTCTATTTTTTTGATGGAGCATTTTTTTTAAAACCTCTTTAGTAACTGAGTTGCTGTCGTTGCTCATAGAATAATATACTGCTGTATGTTGAGAGCTAAACAGTCATTCACAATATATTTATGGATGCAATTCATTTTAACCATGATAGCCAGTGGAAGAAAGGCTTGTGCAACCCACAGACTTCACAGGCACATCTTTCTCTTACGTCTGCATCAATGTCTGTCACACAGCTCACTTCAGAATAATGATTTAATCTACTGACTAATTTTAAAAGAATTTGAAATAGGGGTGTGTTCCCAGATTCAGCATCAAAAGATATTCTTCATCAGCTTCAGTTGCACTGAAAGGATGCTGTGATCCATCACAGATAATTAGAAATAGCAGCAGATGACTACGTACTCACATTAATGAGGTGCAAAGCACACCTGCTAAGGAAACAATGGCAGTGTACAGCATGACCTATTTTCTTCCTCACTGTTATTCAGGTTACAGATTTGGGGGTAAATAAAAGCATTGCTTGAGTTTTGAAGGTACTGAATATGAGAAAGCATTTTGATTAACAATATTTTTTCTTGCACTTTAATATGGAGTTTTAAAGCCTCTATCTAGAAAAAACACCCAGATGACAAGAAAAATAGCTAATCTCAGTGACAGTGAAACAATATGAGAATACTAGGTTTTAAGATACATAACTGTTGCTCATACCACCATCACAAAAATTTCACTATATATTTTACTAGGTAGAAGGACAAAACCACTGTTTTGCCTAAACATATGATGAAACCTCATATGACCTAGCAAAAGCTTCTCTCCCATCAAGTCTGAGGTCTAAAGTATGCTCAAAAATTTAAGCAGAAAACATTTCCAGCCAGTAATGAAAAGGGAAGAGAGAAACGGAAATAAAAATGGTGGGGTGCTGTGACTGATATATCCATAGTCTTCGATATCCATACTCTCAATGGGGAGAATGATATTCAAAGGTATCAGAGTACCACAAATTTAAAAGATTGTAAAAATCAATGGGATAAGTAAAGAACAGGTGTGATTCTACAAGCTTTAAATAGTCTTACTAATGGGTCATATGTTACTTACTTTTCATCATCAATGATGAGCCAAAGCAACTCAGAGAAATTAACAAAATATTCATTTCCCTGAATATTTCCATATCTCCTTTTGGAAATCCTTGTTTCCCAAGTGGATTTTTTTTTAAATGTGTACTTTATAGGAAGTTGCATTCCTAAAATAAAATATATAAATTCAATGTAGAAACAAGTCATGAGTCTTTGTACATTCCAGAACACAGATCCAAAACTAGGGTGGGTAGAGCAGGAAAATACAAAACAGACATTCCATGAAGCTCTGGAGCTTAGAAATTCTGCAGCTTCCATATAATTCAAGAGCTGCCCCAGGGAAGATGAAACTAAGGGATAGATGAGTACCTACTGCAAAGCCTGAAAGAAGATCACAGCTGCCCACAGGCTGAAGAGAAAGCTGACCATGTTATCAGCATCATTTTGACAAAATCAAAAAGAGAAACTGAAATACATATATTGATTTTGAGCATAGAAAGACTATGCTCCGTCAGTCTTTATCTTTTTCTCAGAGCTTTTAAAACTGGTATCAATTATTTTGAGGCAAATTTCTATATACAATACCTCAAAATCATTTCATTTTCTTTTTACTTCTCCTTTTTGTGGATGAAATCACTCTTTTCAGTCCTCAGGTTATGAACTAAAAGATCATAAATTGCATACATCCTTCTTCTATTAGCTTTCACAGCAAATAGCATCATCAATTGAAACCTGTCCCAAAAGTTACCTTCATGTATGCTTCATTCTCCTCTTGCTTCTAATCTAAGATCGCAGCAGGAGGCAGAGGTAAAAGTCTTCATGTGGTCACTATACCAAGAACTATAAAGCCAATATATTGTTGCATAAATAATCATGTAACAACAATAAATTAATATATATCCTTTTTTAAAGGAAGTCATGTGGCAAATTCCATTGTCTTCTAATTAATTCAGGAAAACAAAATAACATGTTTGTACTTTGAATATTATACATACATATATATCTCTGATAGTTTTATTACATAACCTATGTGAAGCAATATTTGAATCATATAGTTATATTCATAACTGTATCCATGTTGGGTATTGACTTCTACTAGGAGGCTAGACTTGCAGGAGAAGGAAAATGTCAAATCTTGCAAAAGCAAGTGATAAAAAAATACAGACACTGCTATTTCAGACCTTTAGATCAATGACCTTCTTCTTCTGCCCTAAAGCATCTGTCAACAGGAAGTGCCGCAAACACCATTGCTAACCTTTGGTCTTTAATTCTCCTCTCTTACTATGCCCTACTATTCAGGTTACATCTACTATCCCCTGAGCCATTAAAAAACTCCTGGATTTTGCCCATAGGGCATTTATTGCATCTCTTACTTTCCAGTATTTAAAAAGCCAGATGGTAATGGTAACACTCACTTTCTCTGACGTAATTTTCTTGGATAAAAATAACTGTCAGTCTGCATGGTTTTTAACAGTAAATAATGAATTTATTCAGTGCTACAAACAAACCAGACTGAGTTTTAGAAAGAATCAACAATATTGAAACCTGCCTATTTTAAAACTTTAGCAAATCTCCTTGTCAGCAATGAACTACAGATTGCCAACCTGCCATTTCAAATGAAAAACACCTCCAACATTCTTGAATAGTGTGAATGAAAGTTGGGGTTTTTTCCTTCTCCTTCCTCACTTATTTTGTTCTTCCTCACTTATTTTGTGGATACTACTTTACTAGAACCTGAATTTAAAGTTCATCCCAGTATTCATGACAGATAGATAGATATACACAGTGACAACCTCAAGTACTTTGCCATCACTCACACTGATAGGACTTTTGCCTAGCAATTTAATCTTGTTCTGACTAGCCACGAGGCAGCTACATGTAATTAGTGAATAGAACAAAATTTAGATTACTTTTATATTAAATTGCTTTATAAGCAAAGGCACAATTTTCTGATAAGTCTCTTTTGAGTTTTGCTGACATAGGAACATCAAAGCCCAAGTAACAAAATAAAGATGTAGACTCAGAAAGATTCATCATACAAAAGGATATAATTTTTTTATCATGTGTAGAGTGAGACTGCAAACAGATATGATACAGGATTTCATATGATAAAATTAAAGCAGCTTGGACTTAAAGAGGGCAAAAGATGTTATAACAGCTCTATTCTATAAGCAGAGCAGTATTCTGAGATTTCAGGACAATTATGTTTAACAACCAAAGACTTCGACTTTGCTGTTTAGCTTTTATCCAATGGTTTATGTTCTCCTAACCATTAGGCAACTTTCTGTCAAATCACTTACCCACTATATAAATTAATGGTTCTGTCATTCTGAGGTATGTTTATATGCATAAAGAAAACTGTTGAATTTACTGGAAGTCTAAAAGCACTCAAAGTGAAAAAGATGTGCAGCTGGGAAAGAAAAAATAAATAATTAAAAAAAAAAAAAAACAACAACAAAAAAAAAAACCAACCAAACAAACAACAAAAAAACAGAACCAAAACATAAATTAATCACATACATTATTCACACAACTGTCTGCACAGTCCCCTGTATATCTCCCTAATATTATTTACCTAAAAAAAAAAAGATAAATATCTAGAAGGTTATTTGTCCTTATTTTTTCTAATTTCAACAAAATGGACAGATGGGATGCAGAGAAATGAAGAGAACTTGAGAAACTGTATAATCTGGGGTAAAATCTGCAGGCTGGTTGACCTGTTACACGTTACCATTTTTTGAGGAGAAGGACTGGCAGCCTGAATTTCACACTAGGACAAAAACCCAGCCAAATTTTGTGGTGGTGGTATAGGCTATGTGTGACAAGTTCATTTACCTCTGCTAGTGTGTTAGGGTGTGCTGTCATGCACTAAATCTAAGTGCTTTGCTTAGAAAAGGCAATTTTAAGGTGTGAATGGGAACCAGTAACTCAAATTGCTAACCCTCCATCTGAGCTGATGTAGCTGCTGGAAGCCCTGGGTACACATCTTCTCTTTGCCATCCCTCATTGTGGATGCCTTTGCCAGACATCTTTGGCTGCTGAAGGAGAAGGGGGTGGTTAACCCACAGTCTTCAGGACTAGAAGTTAATCCCAGTAGTTCCTAGGGTCTACAAATTCAGTTATAGTAGATAAAGACTGCAGGGCAACCACTGACAAATGGGGCAATGATGACTAAGCTCATCCTCTTGTGCTTTGATTGCTTCTCCCTAATTGCTTAGAGCACAAAGGTGGATTTTTAGCAGAGCTGTTTCTCCCTGTACTATTTATTAGGAGAGATACTCTGAATGTTGTTATTGAAATAGTTCACTGATAAGGTTAATACAGACACAGGACTTCAGGGCTTTTAAAAAAGATGTTTTTAAAGTCTAGCCCACAGGAGCATGAAAGCACAGCTTCAGTACAGAGAACATCAGACTAACAGGTCGGGAGAGAATTTTGCAGCCAGTGCATAAAGACTGTTTCCCTCATGACCTCTGAAATTGATTTTAAATATGCAATAGTTATTACAAATTCTTCCTAAATGAAGGTTCAAGACAAAAAAGAAGTGACCTGAGAGGGGATGGACTCCCACCCTTTCAGGGAAATTGAAAGCAGATACGTTTAACAACATCCTGGATTTGGCTTGGCTTCCATCTTGGTATTTGTCTTGTTTTTGATGTAGAAAAGAGCAGAGGAAACACAGCCTTGTGCAAATCAACTAAAGATATAAGTAATAATACTAGGGCTAGTTTGACGTATAGTTCATTCTCCTGTTACCATTTGTTCTAAACCTTTCAGGGTAGTTTGTTCTGCACATGCCACTTTCATGCTCGGATGGTGTCATGGCTTAAGCCCATCAGGCAACCAGTCACCACACTCACTCCACTGATGGGATGGGGGACAGAACTGGAAGAGTCAAAGTGACAAATCTCATGGGTTGAGATAAAGACAACTTAACTGGTAAATCAAAAGCCACACATGGAAGCCAAGCAAAACAAGGAATTTTTCACCACTTCCCATTTGCAATTAAATTGTTATTTAGAACAAATTGCTATATACGAATTTTTAAACAACCTAGATTTAATCCTTAAGAAAGCTAGACCGAAATTAAAAATACATTTATAGCTGTGTTCATCCTCTGTGTTGCAAATATGATTTTGTAGGCACAGCTACACTTTAAACAAAGATATGATAAGAATGTTCAGTTCTTTCTTTTAGACAGATTAGAATTCCTATCCGAGCCATTTGCAAAATATCCATTTTATGTGTAGAGCAAGGCAAATTACTTCCTGTTTTGATGATCTTTTTAATATTATAATACAATCTTAGTCCCAACACTTAAAATTACTTCTAGAATATCTTACAGAATCTCAATTATGAAGTTTTATATTCAGGCAGAATTTTTCCTTTCATAGAATCTATGTAGAAAAGTGGATGTTTAAATGAAGCATCCCTGGACCTTGCCACATAACAGTGAAAGGGATAGTGTTGGTATTGCATCACACTCCAAAAAAAGAGACAAATATCAATAATGATTGCAGTCACATAAACAGATTGATAACTTTTTAAACAGGTCTGTATAATTCTTAAGTTTACATCATTACACAAAAACAATATCTTCAGAAAATGCCTACACAGAAAAATAACAGATTTTTTCATACAGCAGTATGTTTTTTAGTTTTAGAGCACAGTTTATAGGAGTGAAAAATGCAAGTAAGCCTCCCACGTAAAACACATTTTAAAACCAACCATGTGGAACACCCTGCTAAACTTTGCATAGAGAAAAACAAACCAGGACAGCATTTAAATACTTCTAGTGTCAAAATGTTAGGTCTTTGATAATGGGTATATGTGAGAAGGTTAGCGACATCTATTTTAATATTTTTTGACAAACATTTCTAGCCTGCTGAATGAGCACCTTCCTCTCTTTCTCATTTTCAGGAGAGAGAGAGAGGTTACAAGCTGTTTAAGAGTCCAACCAGAGGTTGCCCTTTCTATCATTGGTGCAAAAATCTATTTTAAAAAATGATGTATCTTAGCTGATTATCTTACCTTAGCTGATGTAGTTTTTTTCTTTAGACAGCTTCATGCTTGCAGTAGCCAATTTCCTCTGGAATATCAATTTCTGTGAGCAGGAATAAAACATACATCAAGTAAAAAAAAGGATGACACTTTAAGAATTAATTCACCATTATATACTTTAAATCTTTAGTCAAGATATTACTGCTAAGTTCACTTGTTTCACAATTATAACAATTTGTAACAAACATTTTTTGGTTTTCATTCAAAGAATTTTTAATAATTTCTAAATGATGCAAGATTAGACCTGATCAAGAAATTTTCAAAGCAAAACGACAATTTTTTAAAAAAGAAGCCTTCAAAAGAAAAGATTGCAGAATCTTGTGCCAGAAATAAACACCCTGTGACTCCAAGATATTCTTGACCACACCAGGATGAGAGACTATAATGCACTACTGATGCTCAGTGTACTTTCAGAGCATGAAACTCAAACTCCTGGTCCAATGAGAGATAAGAACTATAGACTCCTATGGAACATGTCTGAATCAATAACTTCTATCAAAGGGTTTACATTTTGCATAGAAAAAGGACAGGCCACTTCAGCCAGACGGGGGAATTAGACTAGTCCTCTCTTTCATGCACACAAACAAGAGATGTGGGCTTCTCCAAGAACTTTTTCTCTAGTGTGCACTAGAAAAAAAATCAAAATTACATAAATCCTGCTATATCAATAGTAAATCAGTTCTTTCAGCATTTCTGCATAAGGGTTGTAACTAGAGAGCATTTAGATCAGGTTCCTTCAATTTTACTAGAGATCAATGTTAAACATTGTGAACATTTCATCAAATGCTTGTAATCTGGGAAACTGTATTTAAAAAAATATTTAAAAGAGTATCTGAAAAATTTGTTTACATAAAACCTTAAATTAAAAGTGGCTGTGAAAGATAACTAACAAAAACTAAAACTGAATGCTATATATATATATATATATGTATATACATATCCACTCATGTCCTCAGGTAAACATAGCGTAAAATTTAAAAATATGGAAACAAAAATATGCACGTGTAGATGATATATATATGCGAATTGTCTGATATGTTTAAGGATACTTCTAAAAAACGTCCATGTTCTCCATGGAAAATTTTGAAATATTTTACTGAAATATTTCACAGATCCAGATACCAAACAGGAAAAAGGAGAAAGTAGCACGAGAGAATTAGCTGTCAATTGCAATAATGGAACTAATATTGAAAACAATTTAACAGGATCATTCCTATCTTCTCTGTTCTCTTCAACAACAGAAAAAATTTGCATTTCTGTTTCTCTGCCCATTTTATTACCACGTGTAATACAACCTGATTGTTTCCTAACTTCAGTAGTTTATATTTCAAATAATGTTTACAGTGTAGGTAGACAAAGAAAGGGAGTAGCAGAAACAGAAACTTCACTGACCAGTGAATGATCTGTACATTTAATCTATAAAACTGATCTAGTTTTATAGATTAAATGCACAGAGAATTAAAAACCTCTCCAGAATTATAATACTGAGGATAGGTGGAAGAAAGACTGTAGGAAGAGACAAGGTTCAAGAGTTCTAGGCTAAGAATCAGAAGGCATTTATTGAAATCTATGACTAGAACATGTATTCCTATGTAACTGGGACACTTCATGCAAAACCACCAGATGGACACAATTCCTAAACAGCATGTAAGGATTAGGAGCAATGATCAGACATGCTGATGCTATTTTTCCCCTAGAAGAAAAAAATTTGCATGACACTAAGAGTACAGAACCATAAAGCATTTAGAGAGAGACATAAAGCAGTCACATTTCTTAAGTGGATAAGATAACTTCCAAAAGTGTGATACACAATACTGCCTCCCTACAAACATGCAGATATGCAGTCTCAGTTGTATTGAGGTGCAAAATGTACTTGGATAGCTCAGCTATTAATATCAGCATATTTTCTGCCCAAACTCTAGCTATGGTACCTGATTTCCAGACAAGATGATTATTATAATCATCTAGACTTCATTTTTTATGTATAAATGTGAATTTTATAATGCATGTGCCTTCCCAGAGCTCAAATAAATGCCCAGACACACCTAGGAAGTGAATATAGCTTCCAAGAATGGCCCCTAGCTTTTCTTACAAATCATTTTCCTCTCATAATTTTAAGTCTTTAATAAATGAAGAAGTGGGGGGGGGGGGGGGGGGGCAGGAGGAAAAAAACACCCAAACAATACCATTAATTAACAAAATCATAAAAGGAAACAAAAATTTACTGATTTTATATCTCAAAATTCAACCAAGGCTGGGACAAATCATTACTTCAAGTGCACTTTAGATGAATTTCTGCATGTGTGCTTTCTTTTTTGAAAGGTCAATTAAATGCCAGAAGTGTAACTAAAAATGAGAAATTGTTTAACATTCAGCAGTTATAGCTTGCCTGTTGGTATACATTACACTTAAGTATGTACTTCACAATCATTTCAGAAAAAAAGTCATAAAACATTTACAAAATATGTTCAGCCTGTTAGTCATAACCACATTTTTAAAATACTTTCAGAAATACAAATAAGTGGAAATTTACTCTACTTTTTTAAATTGCTTTGAGTCCATAAAGAGTCAGCAGACAAAATATCTTAAAAGCCCCTGGAATACACATTGTATCTTGTAAGATACAATTGTGAATGAATAAAACAAACTATCATATATTTATGAGATTTTTTTTTTATCCTTGGCAAGCTATATCTGCTATTGAAGGATTTAAAAAATAGTAAATGCATTCCTATGAAGTCTGCTTTATAAGAAGAAAAATGCATATTTTGTAAACTGATGCAGCTTCTGGCAAGCTGGCAGGAAATGCCACAGTGGAAATCACAGACCACCGGGTGGTTTTTGCACAGCAGTCAATAATACTGTCTGTATTCAAAAAATTGTCTCTGGTGTGTTTTTCTACTTGGAAATATCCCACAAATCATAGTCCAAAAGATAATCTGATATTTTATAAATTGTCATTTTCAGTGTTGCCCAGTGTACAAAACATATTACTAAGGCCCAACTTCTCATATCCTCAGTCTCACCAGATAGCTTCTTTTTGGTCAGTCCTGCAGCAAGATGACATAAAAACAAAAGAAAGGACATTCAAAATTTTCCATAAAGGATTTAACTCAGCACAGCAGCAAGACAGCCCTCAAATGGGCCAGCAGGAATCCAATAAGAAAGCAGATACTTATCAGCCAACAAGATAAGTCACACCTGTATTTATTTTATCAATTGTAATTTTGTATACCAGGATTTTTCAGAAAATTGTTGTTTCTTTTCTAGCCCTTGAGAAAATAGCTGTTCACTTTTTTAGTTTTGTGCTTCTGGAATAAATCTGGCATTATCCTCAAGAAAAACCTCTATTATTTTATAGAAATCTACATGCAATGAAACACCTTTAGGTTCTCAAGAGGTGGATGGCACAATGGTCCTCCAGAGTCCCCCAATTCCCCAGGAGTGTGATCAGTAGTTCTGCGAGTTCAACTCATCTTTGCAGAAGGGTCATCCACAGGCCCCCTGGGCTTACTGCAGAAATTATTCCTAATTCCCTGGAGCACAATATTAATTACAACAGAGTATTTGTGACTTCAGCCCTCACAAAAATATACGCATCAATATGCTAAAAGACAAAAATTGATTTATGCCTGTGTCTGTGTATGCTTTCACTTTTCTTCCTCTTTTGTTTTCATCTTAGCAGGATAATTAATTAGTTTTATATCACCACTCTGTGTAGGCTGAAATGTCAACCCAGGCTCTTTCCATAGAGTTATTGGAGACAGTAAAATTGTCTGTGAGCACTGTAATAGCAACAAAGGTGATCCTGTTGATGTGACACCCTTTGACCTGCTGCAAGATGTTTCCTTGATATGCAATGGCAGCACCTGCCTTTCTAGATATTAGAGCAGCAGAGTTGTACAGAGAAGTCAAAACCTGAACCAAGAATCAATAATGATTGGGGAAGGATTCCTCCGTGTAGGGAGTGAAAATAGTGCCTTGATCATGAATCAGTCATTTTAATTATGCATTACTTGACATCTTCACACTTCTATATCTTCATTCTTCCATATCTTCACTCATGATCATCAGTAATCAAGTGACTTATTTTGTTAGCTTGCACACCAATCAAATCCATTTCCATAAGTCACGCATACAGGTTTGGTAGTACAGCGTGCCTGTGACTTTGAGTTTCCAAAATGTCATTGACATTTGAGTGGGTTGACCCTGGCTGGATGTCAGATACCCACCAAAGCTGCTCTATTACTCCACTTCTCAGCTGGACAAGGGAGAGAAAATATAACAAAGATTCATGAGTTGAGATAGGGTCCAGGAGATATCACTCAGCAAATACTGTCACGGGCAAAACTGGAGATATTAACTGGAGATATTGGAGAAGTGGAGATTCAAACTGGAGATATTAACTGAATTTATTATTAACAAAATCAGAGCAGGATAATGAGGAGTAAAATAAATCTTAAAAATATCTTCCCCCTACCTCTTCCTCCTTCCCACCTCTACCTCCTCCCCCACAGAGATGCAGGGAAGCAGGGCATGGGGAGTTATAGTCAGTTCATAATATGGTCAGGTCATAATATGATCAGGTCATCACACCTTGTTTCTGCCACTGCTCAGGAAGAGGAGTCCTTCCCCTGCTGCACTGTGGGGTCCCTCCCATGGGAGTCAGTTCTCCATGAACTTCTTCAATGTGAGTCCATCCTACAGGCAGCAGTTCCCCACAAACAGCTGGAATGTGGGTCACTGCCACAGGATGCTGTCCTTCAGGCATGTATTTTATCTATAACATAATTAGAAAAACTACATGACAAGATAAAGTTGTTAACAAAGTAGATTGTTCAATATTTTGCTTTTTAGTAGTGCCTCTTCTCACTTAGAATTATATTAACTGTGTGCCATTTACATGATATACAAAAATTTTCACATGCTTCAAGAGAATGTCAGTTGACAAAATCCCCACTGTGTGCTGTTTTTCTACTACAGGTTTCATTAAACAGATTTATATGCATTAATACTGATTATTCCTGAGGACAGGCGTCTAGATGGTGACCATTTGCATGGGAAATGTTCATCTCCCTTGTACACTCTATTATTAATGCTCCTGCTGTTATTTTTCATTTATTATTATTTCATTGCTGTTTCCAGTAAATTGTTGTATTGTATAAATAAGCTCTATTGTTGTCTGTATAAATTGTTGTATTGTATAAATAAGCTCTAAAACCAGATAAAGAACATTTTTTTAACAGTTTGCTTGCATAGATGAATAGATGCTATAATTCAATGAAATTTACTGAAATAATGGTTCTTATTTTAGCATGAAGATATTAAAACAAGTGAATGCAATAAATTTTATTTTTTAAGTGCATTTGAAGTTCTACAGTTTACCTCAGTATATCAACACACATTCATCAGTTAGCAAGTGCACACTTTGAAACGTCAGTATGGCTTTTAATTTTCTTCGGATACAAAACCCATTTTTATGTTTTCAAACATCTGCACTAAGTCTATTTGTCCTTATTCCTAAGGCACTCTCAAGATCCAATGAGCCTGAGGTTCTTTCTGATCCTCACACTGATAAAATATACCATTTCTACAAATAAATTTACAGTATTTTTTGCCTTTAGGAAATTCTCTGCTATCCTTAAAGATGGAAACAGAAAGAAAAAATACCTTATTAAGGAAAAGTAATGCATTTCAGGTGCAAGCAATGAGTTTCCTACTTCATTGTTTCAGCTGTTGACCCCAAGATGCTCTGTGCTGGAAAAAGCTGGGAGCTTTTCCTTCCAAGATCTGTAAATAGTGTAAGATCGCAATAATTAGTTATAGTAGCTTGGTATTTACAGTTAGTCCTCATAATCAAAGATAATCTTATCTAGTCACTATTTTTGGATAATCATAAAAATGCTATATGCAGAATTTTACTTTTGCACAATCTGGTTACACAATGTACTTATACCTAAGAGACTTCACAGCCTACCTTTAGTGGCCTTTGAGATAACAATCATAATACTATCCCACCACTTTGCAAAGAGCTAGATGTAATATGTCTTCAGATAATGCGTGATTAGACAAATTTGTCTTCTGTATTTTTAAAATATTTTTTAAAAAATTTACACCATCAAATATATTTTTTATTCAACAGCAATTCGTTTCCAGTATGGCTTGGACTTAGACAGTTAGTCATTCTAAGCATTCACCTTCCCCTACCTCAGGCTACTGGCTAGATAAGCAATTATACTGCATTGTCTCTGATCCCTGACCAAAAGGACATCTTTATATTTGTAAGGAGGACAGCTTAAAGCAACATCTGTCTAGTATGGCAATATTATTTACAGCCTTCTGTTAAAGATTTTAACTTTTCCAAGCAAACCTTAGGTGACATGAAATTACAGTTATGTTTTCAGTCAAATAATTCAGAATAAGAAGAATATCTCGTTTCTGTGACTATCTGCCATTTACTATCATTATATCCATCTTCTTTTTGTCACATTTTCTGATATTAAATTATTATTCCCATTACAAATTTGCTACTATTTTTCAGGTAGTGCTCTAATGCACTAATGCCACAGGCCTATAGATAGATAACGTGCTAGAAATGTGAGGGATTATGACCATCCATGAAAGCTCCTAAGCCACACGAAAGGCATAAGCTGTTTACAAGGAGCTAAGGGCGAGACAGAAAGTTATACCCAACAAATTAAGCAAGCAATTTCTATTCTAGCCTTGATTCTCCTGTGTGAGCACAGACAATCACAGCTTCTATATACATTGGTTTTCTTGCTGTGTCATGTTCTTTTTCTATAGAAGACAGACAGGATTTCGTAATGATTTACAGGATAAGCAACAAAATTCAGACAGAACTGCTGTGCCAAGCAAGCAATTAACGTGTGCTGTTTGAGTGCTGGATTATGTCTCCAAATGAGTCACGTACGTCCCCAGCCCCTGGTATCAGCCATGAGCAGGACTATTTTTTGGTATAATAATCCAAAATGTTGACAGTTACCTGCCAACACCATCGACTCGCAGGGGCATCAGAAATTTGGATTCCAGAGTAAGATCCCATATTTATTAAACAAGGCTCTGTTGCAGGTAATATTCTAGCCCGGTGATATATTAAAGCAGCACAGACAATTTCAAGAAACAAAAGTACTTTTAAATGCTGGGGTTTTTTTTCACTGCTGTTAGTTACTCTGTGATTTGACTGGCTTTTACTTCATTGTTTACAATTTCCAGTTGCTTATCAAATATATACAGAATACAAATTTCAACATGTGGATTGCTTATAAATGGTTGACTGTAACAACTTTGGTTTAAATAGGTTTTATTCTCATGAATATTCAATCATTTGGTTTTTCGACATCATGTTGTTTTCTTTCCTGTCTGGGTGACATAATAATTTGAAATGGTTCTGCTTTCTTTCACATCGAATGCTATTTTACACACAAAACTTGGAAATGTACCCAAAAGTGCATTTTCTTGAATAAATTTCCCTGTATAAATATGTGTGCAGGGGGGGAGGGGGGCTAATTAAAAAGCCCATATACACAGTAAAGCCCAGATTGTATTGGGAAGGCAATGAAATTGCTCCCTTGCTGCACACTGTGAAGTGATCTAAAAATGGAAACTGCTGTGCTACTCTGTTAATGGAACAGGTTATAGTACAATTCAAGACCTTCCTCTCTCATTCAAAAATGACTACAGCTTGAATGAGAAAATTATCTCTTTCTCCTGAAATGCACATATAGAAAGTGATTTGCTTTCTGTCCTTCATTACAAACAGATATGGATCCCACTTAAATCTGCCCAAAACTAAGATAATCAGACTGGAAAATGCTGGGAGATGGCAGGTTCACAGCCTATCATGTGAATGCAAAGCTTAGACTGTTTTTCCCAGTGGATCAATTTACATTTATCTGTATTAAATTTTGCCTAACACTTCATTCATACATGGATCTTGTAAAGCCCTGTTATGAGTCTGTGCTGTCTGCCACTGACCCCCTCAGTACCTTGAATAACACAGGATCATCTGCACATTTTCTCACTGTCTCTGACCAAGTCATTAATTGGTTTATCTTTCAGCCAATGACTCATCCATGTTACAATCTTTCCTCTTGCTCCACCAGTGCCTTAAAAGCTCTAGGAGAATGTTTGCCTTTTGAAAACTTCAGTACATTATTTTAGCAGACTAAGTCATCCCATAGATATGCTTCCTGCTGCTGCTCTGAAAGAACTTCAAGAAGCCATAAAAAAAGCACAACCTCTGCCAACAGAGCTGTGCCGAAATCTGCCCTTCACCAAAGCTTCTGCTGATCTGCCCAGTACAGGATTCAGAATGGCAGCCTGTGCTTCCCCACTTTGCTCCCACCAAAATTTTTTATTTAGGATGTAAGAGTTGCCATTCTCCTGTCTCTGGATACCAGGGCTGCTCCAAAGGGAGCCTACAAGCACAACATGCTTCATACTTCAGCAGTGTTTGAACTAGTATGTGAAAATTAACCAGCCTGATGATTTTGGGGGATTCCTTCCATCTAATTGTACCACATACTCTTCTGCAGTCTGTGTGGTTTAAACAAATCCTTTGCTTGACTCCTTTTTTCCTGTGTTAGAGCCTTACAGGGTGCAAACATTTTTGCTTCTTCCACAATGAACATGAATACATGAAACTCATGGAGCTTCCCTGAAATGGCCTCATGCTCTTTGAGTGCTCCTTCTACAGTCTGGCTATCACAGTACAGGCCATCTGGCTTCTTTTCCAAATACGCTGGAAAAATTATTTTGGTTTTAGTTTTGTTTCTTTAGCCAGCTTTTTCTCACTTCTCCTTGACTTGCAGAATAATATTTTATATTTAAGCTACCAATGTTTATGATATCTACTTTTTTCTATTTATTTGTACTTGCATTTATTTTATTCCTGTGATGGTTGTCAGGTACAACCATTATGGAGCCCTTCACAGTGACCACAAGGATAGTAAATGTACAGGTCTGTGATAAGCCATGCTGTATGACATGATCCTCCTGACCAGTTCTGTACAATGAAAATTGCCTCCTCTTTGTAGTTCTCATAATCTCAGATGATCACCAAAGGGCACATCCCTAAGCTTTTGCTTTCTTTCTGTCTACAGAAATATTTTTTAACTCTGGCAGCAGACTCTCCAATATGTCTTGCCACCCAAATCCAGGTCAGTCATGAACTGTGGAAAGAAGCCATGCAAGCATAGATGGCTATATATAGATACCTGATTCCCATCAACACAAACTAACAGAAGCATGTCAATTGCTCTAATTAGATTGCCAAAGTTTAGCTAAATTCACGATTCACCAATTTTGGCAGCAGTGCAATTCTCAGCTAAGTCAAGCCATTTATGTAGTGTATCAAGAGAGGTTATGAAGTCAAAATGTGTCTACCAGAATGCTGAAAATTTTTCTTTTCATGCCTTCAAAACAAGTAATGAAAATCAAATATATTTTCCCCAACAGAAAGAAAACATTCTCTTGTATGAGAGAGAGCAAAGGCACCAGTTCTATTCCAAATGACTGTCTCTACAAAGATTCCAATGATATATATATATCTATATCTGAGGCATACCTGGAAATACACTAGCTATACATTTATGTATTCACTCCATAAAGGGTTCAGTATTCTTTCAGATTTTGCACTGCATATAATACCAACTGGCATGATGTCACCACCCAGCTGGTTAAAACTAAAAGAAAGGGCTCTTCTTATTCATTGTCAATTGTATCCTGTAATGATAATGCATTCATTTCCCAGTTTTGTATAGCATCTTATAATTTTTTCGTAACTATGGAAACTGTTCATTTTTGTTTGAATAAAAATGTGTTATAATGCCATGCAACTTGCTGGCATATAAACTAAGGCTGCCTGCTGAAACTAGGATGCCAGAATTTGGTTTTTCCCACTTAGCTCTAAATTGATGTGTTCACTCTTGGTGAAGAAAGGCCCTATCTTTGCTAAGGAAAAAAAGTATTTGTCCTGAGTAGGTGGAAAAGGTCATTCAGTTCAGTGCACAAAGCACAGGTGCTGATGACTGCTGACTGAGGAGTGAGTCAGTCAGGCTGAGCAAAGAAAATACTGGAATTACCTTTTACTAAGCTCTGGCATCAATACCAGTCAAGAGAAAAGCAAGAGGTAAAAAAGAGGAAGAGCTATGAAATGACAGCTGAAGCTTACCTGCATCCTAGAGAGAGCAGCTGGATTCCCAGTCATGAGAACACATTTCAGAAGCTCTGGCTTAGGCTGGGGTGTGCAGAATCACTGATGCAACACTCCAGAGCTGACTGTCCTGCTGTCATTCTTCAGGCCAGTGTCATCTCAGCTCTTAGGAAATAGCTGCTGGCACCTAATTCCTCCTAAAACAAAGTCCCTGAATTTTTATTACTTTTAGGACTTTGTTTTAGGAGGAATTCCAGGCTCACATATTAAAATGGATTAAAGCATCAGAACAATAGATTTTCTCTTCCTAATTCACTCCCATCTGTATCTCTTTTGTTTCCTTAGAAAAGTAGGAGATTTTATTCAAATCAGTTATTGCTAGAAGGCACAATTTTACTTCTTGTATTGTGGCAGCTGCTTGCATTTCCAGTACACCTGAAATTTCAAATACATCCTTGGTTAGCTGGGCCCTGTTCTGGTCTCTCATCAGTATAACACAGAATGGTAGAATAATTCAGGTTGGAAGGGATTTCAGGATATCCTCTGGTGCAGCCTGCCATTCAGAGTGGAGAGTCAAATTTATTTCAGACCAGGTTGCTCAATCCAATTTCAGCAGCATTCCTCCTAAGGTATCTGGGTAGAGACGAAAGAAGAAACTGCCTGCAGCAAAAGTAATATATTGATAATTTGATGAAGGACATCACAAACCAAGATTAACATAATACTTATATTTCTTCTTAATCCAAACAGTAGTTTATCTTGAAATATTATCTCCAGAATTACTTTCAGAATTTCCTATCCAACATCAGTACTAACTTTCATGGCGTAACTTCTCCAGATAAAGTTCAGTATGTGTATAAATTTCATGTGAATTGAAACCTGAAAGATTCATACCCTTTCATCTTTTCAAGGCACCACCACAGCATTATCTTCCCAAGCATTAATTAACAATGAATGCTTTATTCATCAGGAAGCTAGGGTAAGCAAATTTTTTCACATCCTTCCAGTTCCAGGATCCAAATTCTATTACAAAAGCTTAGGACTACCACATCTTCATTTCCAGATGCTTAAGTCTTAAAATCAGAATTGATGTAGCAGGATGTTTTAGTATTATTACTTTTCAGATTAAGGTAAAACAAGTATCTCTGTTTGGTTTCCTTTTCTATACTACTTTACATTAGCTTTTTATTTTGGAGGCAAAAACCCTAACATCAATGTTTCAGTAAATTGTTTCAACACAGCTAGACAAAACATTAGATCTCACAAATATCAGCAGTAATTTCCAAGCTAAATTCTCCTGATGTTAGGTCGAGGCTCAAGACAACCAAAATCATTATTTCCTGAATTTCAGATTCTGGTATAATTGTTCAGTGGAGATGTACTTACAATAGGTCAATGAAAGGTAAATAACACACAAGGGAATTTTAGGAAGGCCAAAGATGGCTTAAAGTCAGTTTTGACAAATCTGCTAATCTATGTATCATGCACTTGGGAAGAGCTTTGACTTGAAAAAATTTTTGTCAGAGTCAGAGGTCACTGCTTCAGTGATTCTGTCTTAAATCTCACAAAGCTTAATGGAAATAATATCAAGTGCAGCATTGCTTGCTCCAATTCACAGGAAAATGCCAAAGCAAGGAGGATTTTGCCCATCAAGCATCTGGGTGAAATATAAGCTAAAATCTTTCCTGTACTTTCCTTCAGTGGGGCATGATAGCAGATAAAACACAGTTTCCATTCATAAGAATTCATCACAAAAGGAAAAATAAAGGCAGGAGAGAGATGACGGAGAAACTTTGAAAAAGCATTCAGATCCTATGAACGGGGAGGAATCTTGTCTCCTATTCCCAAAGGTCAAAATTCCTGACCTTGACATCACTCCCAAAAAAACTGTCTCCCAATAAAAAAAGCTTCCCCACACAGTCTGTGCATAAAGCCTACTAAAATAAAGTCTACAAATATAAACTTTGCTCTTCATTATTTTGTTTCTGAGAATGGTCTAGTCAGTGAAAATTTCCAGTGGCAGATAGAGACTGGGATTAATAGCTAATTCATGTATTTCTGTCTTTTGCAGGAGACTGAAGAGAGTGCTCCAATCTATCAGATTCTTCTGTGGAGTGAGAAAAGCAAAGTTTCACATCAAAAGTATGAGCATTACCACCAGGAAATGGCAAGTGTTACTCTTGGTCATGTTTTTTTTTCAAATTCAAATTGTCCAATGGAATTTGTGCAGATGCATAATTCATGCGCAGTGAGATTAGGGATATTTTGGGATTATATGTTAATGCTCAAAATATTTTTCCTACCACCTCATCGTACCCTACAAGCCACGTTAACTCATACTATCAGTCATTTCCTAAGACAACAAAGTAAGTAAAGAGAAATAGGAGCTAAATATGATGAAGTTATCTATACCATCAGTGTAGACTCAACAACAGTACCAGTAGAGTGGTATTTAAATTTGGAAAATATCTATAAGTCATTTTGGCTATGGTAGGGAAATCCATGATCCAAACCTCAAAAGCAAGTAGTAAGCGACAAGATGACAAGTAAGGGAAAGTTGGGTTAATAGTTGGTGTAGGGAACAGTCTCAAGAAGACAGGATTAAGTAGGCTTTGAAAATCTTCCTAGGATTCAAAGCTGAAAACTACAAGTACACATTGAATTGAATCAATTAGAAACACCATTAATTTAGTTTTGTAATTATATCCACTTAGGACATCAGATTTATATACTTTGCTCAATACATTTCCTTCTGAATCTCAGTTTTTTCACTGAACATGAGTCTAAAAGACAAGAAATACAGCAAGAACACTTGTACTTTCAGGACTGCAATCTCAATTTACACAAAATTCCCATTGATGTAAGCAAGAATAAGGTGAAATTCTGCACATTTCAACATCTACCAGTAGGACTTATAATTCAGGGGGAGAGGAGCTGAAACTAAAACATGACCTAACCAGGAAAGAAAAGCCAAAACTACAAAATCTATTATTGACTCGTGTCTCAGTAAAAATGCCCCAAGAGCTTCTGCATCAATATGTGATTGGATCAGTCATTTTATTATTCTGAACACAGTGAAGATCTATAGGTCAGGAATAAGAATGTTTGCTTTATATTTTCTTGAGAGGTGAAACTTCTTAACTGAATCCTACACTTAATCATTTCCAAATCCCAAGCTATATCTGCTGATCCCTGTTTCGATTTAAAATAAAATTCATTTTCCGGTTTGCTGCATGACTTTTATTTCAGATTTGACTTAGAGATTTATGAACGTGATACAGCTTTTCTTGCTGAACACTTGAACAATCTCGGTCCCTGTAGTGACTTCCACATAGCTGCAAGTGGAAAGAAACACTCACTATTGTAAAATGATATGACATCCCTACCTCAAAAGCCAAAACAAATTTTTGGAGGTTGAAGTGTTCAGTTGCAGGAGGGATGAAAGCCCAAGGGGATCTAGACCTTGCAGTATTGTGAAAAGTCGATGCCAGTTTTCAATTCATAGCTTCTTAATTGAGAAACAGAGAGAATCTGGGCACACAATGAATCATTCCCTGTATGGGGAAAATGGGAAACGGGGAGACAGGCAGGTTATTGATTGAATCCACTATTCCTCCTGTCACCACTCACTTAAATTTGACTCAGAGTACAATGATTTCCCCTGAAGATAACTGCTCCATGCTGCACCACACAATTTACCACAGAGGGTAAATATATAGCAAATGGAGCACAGAATTCTGAAGAGTTGAGCACAGCACAGCAGCATGACCCCATGCAGCATGGCATCACTACTGCTACACATCCTGAAGGGGTAATGGCTTAGGCAATGCTGACTATTTGCACACTCAAACTGTTTGGTACCTCAGCTTACAACAACCTTCACTATGCAAGTGACAAATGCAGCAAAGATGATCTTTTCTACTCACTCTAGTACTTGGGTACAACTGGAGGCACAAAACGGTCTGGAGCAAAGGCAAAACACAAACCATGATGCTGAGATCCCCTGCTCTGGTTGCTTGCTCAACCCTAGGGTTTTGGGTTTTTTAATGCCTAGAAACACATGGGTTTTTACAGGGCCAAATTTATTGAGTGTACAGTTCACATTGACTGTGACTTTCAATAATGTGGGATAAATACACTCAGTGCACCCCATGGGCCTGTTTATTGTGCCATACCAAGATTCCCATGGGAGCACCCTACACCTCCAATGCTGCTAACCTTCCAGTGCAAAGCCTCCATTAAAAAAAGTATGTACTATGTATAGCATATATCTGTTTAATACACATTGAATTGCAGAAATTACAAAGGCATTTGGAGAACAAATGCAAAGGACTTTGAGGCCAAATTACTTTTTTAAAATGGCCTTTGGTGTCTAATATCATGAGGACAGCATAGTAAGGGGCAGGTTTTTTGCTTGTTTTGTGTGCTTTGATATTCAGTGTCAGAAATCATTAAAGGACTCTGTTAACTCAGATCTCAAACACACAAGCAACCTATCCAAACATTAACACACTTCAATGCTATCAAAGATCATACCTCTGTGCACTTGTAATTTTAGCTTGAACTCAGATGTCTTCAAAAGGGACAGAAGGAAAAAATTAAATGAGAAATAAAAATTGTTTTCCAAAAATTCATTTGAAGGCAAAGTGAAGACAAATAGAGAAAACAAATATGTGGGATACGGATCTAAGTTTATCTAGAAAATACACAACTTTCAGAATATCAGGCATCTCAAAACAGTGAAATCAATGTCCAAAGTTAAAAAACAGATAAAATTCCTAATGAATAACCAAAATACATTTTTCACGGACAAAGCACTTGAAGGCTATGTATGTTGGAGATAGGTGTACTTTAGTTTTCAGATCTTGTACTTTACACAAAAATAAAATGGGATATTAGTCACTAATTCACTGATTAATATAAAGTGCACAGATTTCAAAAAGCCAGTTTAAAATTTTACCTCCTTTACAGTTCTGCTTTGCAAAGCACTTCCCAAATAATTAATTTCAAGCAACTTACTTCATTCTACCAGTATCTTCTTGACTATCCAACATTGCTCATATACTCAATTTCCAGAGCATTTCACTTCAAAATGAGATGAACAGAAGTGTGACTCATATACACCTAGGAGCACTGAACCATTTGGCACTTCCTTTATCACAAAGCAAAATCAATGTACTGAAAACCACTCTTGTATTACTTCACCTTATTCAAGGTATTGCAAATTACTCTTTTTTCCACATAAAAAAGTAACAAAAATAACATAAGAGAAAGAATTGATTATTCAGTTTTACATTTCCAAATATTCTACAGCCATTAATATCCAGAAAATCTTTTAGTTAGGAGGTAATTCCAGCACTTGATCTAAAATTGAAGAAAATAACCCCATCAATCCTAGATGTGTGGCTGTCTACACAACTTTAAAAGTCTTTGCTTCATTTTGTATGTGACAAAAGAATATCAAATTAGATGCTTCTTACTGCAAAACACTGAGACATGAGTTCTAGAATTCAGGATATTTCAGGTTAGAAACCAAGTCAGTCCAGGCTCCTGGTTTAAAACAGAGATAAACAGGGCTGTCCAGAAGACAGTTCACATCTTCAGTTAACTGAATAGTAATCTGAAAATGCTATAATCCTCCACTGATTTTACCAGTAATTTATTGTAACAAGGGTACTTAGGTTAAATGTTTTAGGATCATAACAGATGAAGAAAAGCCATATCACATGTTTTTCAGAAGAGGGAAAGGTGGTTCAGCATCTTCCAAGACCTAGCCAAGCTCCCCTCTACTGCCAAGATGGATCTTACAAAAATCATGGAAAGTGATCATTTATACCTCATTTGAAAACCCTTCCAGCATGACTGAATTATTCATTAAAGCACAGAGAAAAAGGCTGTGGCAACAAGGACTGGACAGCTGAGCAGTCTTCCCCTCACAGCTTACCTAGCTCTAAGACACCAAAGAAATGTTGATCCAGGACTCCCAACATTAAGGGACTCCTTTCACATACCACTCTATTTTCAAAAAATTCTGACTCCTATTCAGTATGTTTTTGAACACAGGAATGATAACAACAATAATCCAACACATACATTTTTTTAGCAGTGATGAATATAGGTACTCAAATCTGAATGGGTCAGATGAAAATATCCTGATATTTCTCTCACTTTCTCTGACTGCCATTCAAAAATTTTAAGATAAACTAGACCAAGGAACAGGGTTGGACTAGTAAAGATTGATACAAAAATGGCAAACATAACTTGATCAAAGAGAGACATGTATCTAACAGCTTATATATGAGAGAACAGAGGCATCACATCTCTGTGATGCATGAGACAAGTAAAGGAAATCTTAGGGGACAGACCAGCCACAGAGGATCAGATGACTTTCTCAATTACATGGATATAAATCTGAGATAAGTGCCACTGACATTGGTTTCAAATACATATGCTTTAACCCAGATCAAAATCTGTCTAGTATCTAAACTAGATCTGAACTGATATTTTCTTTGCACTGTATTCCCAAGCAATTTGAATGAATAAGTGTTTTAAGGCAAGCATTCGTATCATCTGTTCATATGTGACAAGTCTTGACCTTTCTTTACCTGACAAGGAGTGTGTTACATGCAAGCTGCATTAAGTCCTATTTAGATAAAAATCTGAGATGAATTTAAAAGAAACATATATGTATCAGGAAAACAAAGAGGAAAAAAGTCCTGCAATAACATTAATCAAAACCTGTAGCAACCCCAAGACTTTGTGTCACTGTGTGAAAAAGCTCTCTTTCTTTAAGAGGCTGATCAGTGTAGGATAGCAGCGATTATCCCAGACCTTAGGTTTTAGCCCCCAGCAATGTATGGATGAAGAAAACAGAACTAAAAATGAATTTTTAAAGATTACCACCAAAGGCACCTCATAAATACAAAGTGCAAACTCTACAGAAGCTGTACTTCTGCTGTCAATGCTGTGGTTCCTGAGGTGGCCTCATTATTTTTCTCTTATACCATAGAAAAACATTAAGGATCATTATCAAAGATATTTGTACCAAACTTGTTTTTTAAGTTTTCAGGTTTTCTAAGTGAAGGGAACCAAGATTATACAAAAACATGTCCCAAGAATAGGATGAAGATGTATTTACAGCCCTACTTTGAGTGGTATTTTACACTTGGTGTGTCTTTTAATAAAAATATTTTGAAAGGGTGTGAAGACATAGCACAAAACCAAACCAGGATCCAGATCATCAGGCATCAAACAAGGTTCTCCAGATGCCATTTGCATTTCAGTAGTTTTGCTGCTGCTGCTACTATAACATGAAGTTTGTCTGAAAGATAATGAATGGCTCACTCCAAACATAATGAACAGCGACTCCTTGGTATATTATCAGATAACACAGGTAAATAAACACAAAGTTTAAAGGATTTTTAGGTCCCAATAGCACAAATGCAAAGCCAAGTATACCTGCACCCTTCATCCAGGGACTGTCCCTTTTCTTACAAGTTTGTACTATGCCTAGCACAAAGAGGACCCATGGTTCCCACGTGCCTTTGGATCATAACAACTGCTCAGTAAAAACAAGGGCCAGGCAATACACTTGCACCACACTAAGAGAGGATACTTGTTTAACAGTAGAATTTTGTGTTTTATGGAGCTTTGCTTCTGGCTCCTCTGATAAGGGTAAGATGAGTTTCATGCTTAAAATAGAAATTCCAGATCTTTGCAATACATCAAGGCATTTTTTGTCTAGTTTTAAAGCACTTATGCTGAGTATCCCTGAATATAAATGAATCCACTGAGAATACAAAGTGACTGTTACTCAGAAATAAAATTAGTTTGAAAATAGTTCCTTTAAAACCATAAAAAATCTCTTACATAATTTGTACTTATCTCAAATGTTCCAAGGATTTCAGTTGTCCCTGGCACATATGAAAACCAGCTCCAGTGGATTAGATTGGCATTTAAACAGGCAGGCTTCCAACAACCTAAGAAAAGAAAATTAGTTCAAAAACCACCAAATAGTTTAATTCATACAATCATCCCAACAATCATAGTGCTTACAAGCATCTTGTACATTATTTTTCAGTGCACAAAAGGTAAATGCAGCCTAAAACTTCAGAAAATGCTTGGGTTTTTAAGAAGCTAGAATTTGGGCAACTCTCCAGTAAAAGAACATATATATAACTTTTGGAATTGGAACATGCAGAAGATTTGTTTCTAATACTGAATAATACCCCTTTCAAGACAATAAAATTTCTTTCCCATTTAAGATACTTTTCATTAATATTCATTAAAGTATTTTGAAAAATGTACATTTTAGTTTAGTATGATTTTGTACGAGTGGGCTTTTTACTCCATCAGTCTCCCCAGAGACCCTTAACCAAAGGTCTTGTACTATCTCTATTTCTTCCTACTCCTTGCTTTGGTTCTTTTCTTCCCACAGAGACTAAAATGAAGTCATATCCATGCTGAAAAAGTTCCAACATTTTGCAAGTCTCTTCTAAAGAGATAACTGTATTCTTATTTCTGTCTACTGAGACCAAAGCTTTCAGTTTTGAAGAAGGGCAGAAAAATGAATTGTCAATCATAAATATTTCTTTGCTTAAGCAATTTGTTTCAGCAGATCTAGTCCACAGAGATGGTAGGAAGCAAAGGGTAACAGGAGGTGCACAAGTGTACTGGGAAATGTGTGAGAGAGCAGGTGAAGCACTGGAAACCCTTTACATATTCCAGCATCCTCACCTTCCTCTCATGAGGAAAAAAGCAAACACAGCTTAACTGCATCGTTATTATGTTTGTTATGTACAGCTCTTGAACTGCAGAAAACAGACAACACTAAATTTCAGACACATCTGTTCCACCTGCATATTATTAGATACATTCCAGGTTAGCATTTTCCTTATTTTGCACCGGTTAGTGCAATAACCTTCACTTAAAAATAAAAATCAGGGAAAAGCAAGGTAATTCCCAATAGGGATCCTTTGTTTTTTTAATTGAATCTGCATTAAGAGGTCCATAGGAGAGAGAGTCAATTCAGGAAACTACTGGACAATAGATAAAACACTGGTTTTTTTCTGGTGGACAAAAAACCAAAAAAAAGAGAAAGACAAAAATTGATGTATTCGCTTATAACCATGCAGGAGAGATTAGAACAGTCCCTATGGCCTCCTTTCCCACTTTCTCTGTCACTGAAAATAAACCACTTTTATTTCTCCAACAATATCTCACTTTCTACTTAGCCATTCCGTGGGAAAAAACCACACAAGAATTTCACTCGAAATACCTGTCTGAGATTTTTGGGCATTGGAACAGCAGAGTTTGCACACATTTCTGAGTCTCTGGGGTACTGATTCTCATCCTGATTAATCCTTAAAACTTGCATGAATCAACATTTCTCCAGTTGTGTGCTGGCACCAGCTAACGTTGTAAAAGTGACACTAGAAATCAGGAAAGCTCTAATAAGCAACAGTTCACATGGAATTCCCATGTGAGGTCCTTACCCCAGAAAGCCAGCTGATTTAAAAATTCTTCTTGCAGATATGCAGACCAAATTCTGCATCATGAGTGCTTTTCAATTATGTCAGAAAAGAAAATCTGCAGAAGAGGAAGAAATAAAATATTTCTATTTCTAACATTTTCATTGCAACTTGTTTGTAGCTAAATTACATGTTCTGTTATGGAAAATGTACTAAGATAGTAAGGCGTGATCAGAAAATAACATTGGTTTAGGGAGGCACAGTCATCAGATCTCCTCTAACAAGCCTTCCTATCTGCACTCATTGTAGGGAAGGCAAGGACCCTATTTGGAGAGAGCTATTCATTACCATATAAAACAGACAACCTTCCACTGCCCCAGCTAACGTTTGAATTTCCCTTAGTGACTTTCTCCCACAGTAAATCACACTTTTGCTTCTGATCAGTGCTTTTACCTTGTGCTTCTGAGCAGTCAGTCATGACTACATCCAACAGCTGCTTCATAAACATTGCCTACTTAACTTATTACATTGAAAACACACATCACAGGGCACTCTCCCCTTTTACAATTATGGACAGCATTCATGTTCAATGACTAGATAAACCAACAAAACTATCTTCCTGAATTTCAAAAACATTTACAAATGGGAAATATAGGAAAAGAAATATTTTAGATTCAACCTAATATGTATCTTTACATCTGCCAAGGCAAATGCCGCATCCAAATAAAAAAAAAACCCAAAACCCTAAAATCCCCAAAACTGAAAAAGGTTCAATAATGAGAAGAAAGCTTGGAAAGGAAAGCGTAGGCAAGGTAGTATGAAAACAAAATTTTCAAAACACACCAGCACTATCTATCCACTTGGGGCTCCAATAAAAACAGGGAACTGTTTATTCTTAAACTCTGTCTGGAGGGGTTGATACACTTGCCCATAGATAGGCATCTAGCATCTAGTATCCTTTCAGATGCTTTAGGGTTTTTGGCTTGGCCTCCAGGTGATATGCTAGAAGACCAAAGGTCTCCCATTCATCTTGTGTCATATTTCCCAGTTCTTCACAGAGGTCTTGGATAACCTGAGGGCATCTCACATGGTGCTAGGAAATGAATTGCAGTCAGCGTCTGATCTTCCAGTGCCATGAGATAGTCTGATTCTCTGCACATAGTCTATGATTAAAAGCATCCAAAACTGGTCTAAATAATTTGCTTTTTGGAGCCAAGAACACCGAGTTGCTCAAAGGCTTAATTGTTCTCTTAGTGACAGGAATAACTGAAACATTCTTACTCCTCATGCTGACTCCTTTGACCAAAAATCATAAAAACTATTACTCATTGCCTTAGGCAGGCTGCTGTTTAAGTCTTCATTGGAGTCCTCAAATTCTCAAAATACAGAAGTAAGACTCAAGCAGCTTCTTACTCAATTGAAACATAAATATTTTTTCTGTGATCAGATTGTTTATTTTAATAAGTTTAGTGGGATACCAATTTAGAAAATAAATATTGATCCATGCTATAGAAGTTCACAATAGTCATAAATTAACAATTTTATTAGAGAAGTAGGGTTGGATTTTAATTCATGAGGGTGCTGAGAAGGTTGTCAAATGGAAATGATAAAATTTTAATATCTCATTAGTGGAAAAACATAGTGTACCGTAAATGTTCAAAAACCCAAGTGTTTCTCTCATTAGTTAAATTTTTTGTGTGGAAGCTTTTCTTCCTAATACTATTAAAGAATAAGGAAAATAGAACAGTGACCCAGTCTCCTGCTGTCATTTTCCTATTATCACTAATCCAGGATACCATTACACAGCTACCTCAAAAGCAATAAAGGCAAGCACATCACAGTGTCTGTACCTCTGCACAGTGCTCCTCTTCACATGGACTCTGGGTTTCTCTTTAACGAAATTACCCTTTTCAGCATGCGTCTGCAAAGAGGTCATTTAAAAGCAAGAAACTTGTCTGATTATGAATTACCTTGATGCAGATCAGGAATAAGACCACTTCTCCCTTATTCAAAGTGATTTCAAATTTACCAGCCATAAGATAAGTTCTTTGAAGAGTTTTCCCTTCTCAGGAGTGGTGAATGTGATCAGAAATTACACAGAAAGGTCCCTTGCAGAAATGGCACAACAGCCTTGAACATGCTTATCCTTGTGTGCCTCTTTTTAACTTCTGAATTTACTTCATAATCACAAAATTACCAAGTAACTGTCAATAGACTATTGTTTATATTGGATACCTTAAAAACATTACCTTGATTTTTATCAGCCTCTCATCTCCATCTGAATATTGACTCTGTGCAGATTTCAAGAATAATGAGCACAGAAACACAGAGCTATCATCAAGGTACAGGTTCTACTCATTTTAGTTTCAGGATACTTAGCAGTAATGAAGGATGCTGGAAGACTGCAGAATATTTTCCTGTTAATAACTGTGTACCAGAAAAACAAGACCATTTTAAAGTTTAAAAGATGGTTTGATATATTGGATGAAATTACAGTGGCTCTGCTATATCTGCTAGCTGCTATTTTCTTCCTATGCATTTTGACACAAGTAGATAAAAGCATGAAATCAGTGGTAAGGGCTGAATAAAAGGATGTACTTAGCAGGGACAAAATAAATTCTGAAATAGGAATATAACCTTTCTTAAGTTAGGGTCCCTGTGTTTCTTTAAGTGCCACTTTTTGCATTTGAAAAATAAGAAAATTGCATAATGAAAATAAATTGCATGGATTTTGTTCCTTTAAAGGCAACACCTAAACAACACACTACCTCAATCCTCCCTAGGCTAACTGAAAATAATGATTAGAAAAATTGTATGCATACTAATTAGGAAATAACAACTGTTTCATATAAGATATTAGACAGATAAGCAGAGGGTCTATGACAGCCTAAGCTTCACAGGTAAATATTAACGTAAAATATTTTTTACACTCTGTGTGTAACATAACACAATTAGATTATCAAAAATTTCCAACTAACAAAACAAGTGACAGGTGTGCACTACGAAGGAGACATTTAGGGTTAAATTATATGAAACAGAGAGACGGTATTGCAAATGCACAGGTAGAGTTTACTTGGCTGGTCATAGCTGTCAGTTATGGGACTGCAGAGAAATGTAGAGTTGTCTGATGGAGACTGCAGAGAATTGTTTATTTTGCTCAATAAACCATTTTATATGCATGGTATCACACAGTACAGAGCATGCATTCATCAGCCAGCAAACTCCCAGCTCTCACAAAACAATTTAACTGGATGCTGCCAACTTGAAATATTGAGAATCTGAAGTCTTGCCCCTCTGCAACCCACCCGAAACAAACAAATAGAGAAAAAAACAAACAAACCCCCACAACTTATTTCTGCCATCTTTTTGCAGTTTTTTTTAATCAGGTTTTCCAATCAAATAAAAATTTTCAGTTTTCTACGGCTGTGTGAAAGTTCCATCCATTGGAAAATTGGCTGCATTAATAAGGGGAAAACTAGAAAGAATTAGCCTCTTTTATTTTATCCTTGTTACTTGTAAAACAAAGTTGCTAGTCATAGAAAATACAACTAGATGTTTAGAAAGAAGAGTGGCTTTTTCCTGCGTGTAACTGTTCTTTAAACAGCCTGGTCTAAAGGCCCAGCTGGCAGAAGCATTCACAGGCTTGCCAAATTCTAAACCACAATAAAATTACCAGTAATGCTATCAATTTAGGTGCCATTACTTCTGTTGAATGCACCTAACAAAATTACTCTAAAAGCATGTAATTTTTTTAATAGTATTTGTTATTTAAACTTCACAACTTCATTGATGCAAACAATGGCTGGAGTACATAGAACAGGTTGTCTGAATGTTAAGCCTGAGCAAAAGAAAAAACAAAGCATACCCACTGTGTGAAATTTAAATGTCCCACAGGAACCAAAGGCAGGTAAGAACTGACATTTCAGAGTATTGCACTCTGTATATTAGAGACATTTAAAATTTACCAACCAAATCTCCACGACCAGAATCTATAGGGTTTTATAAGAATTTTTTATTTATCTATATTCCCTAGAAGATCTGCAGCACTAGAAATTAAGGAAAGCAGAATATTGGCATGCCATTTTCTCACTACACAACAAAGCACAGTAGTTATAAATAACATATATACACACTGATTATTTCACATAAAAATTAATAGAATTGGAGAGATGCATGCCTGGTTCAATGCACAGATAGATCCAGGTAGCTATCAAACCCCATTTCAATTTATTTTAGGCTCCTTTTAGTAACGGTAAGAAATTAAATTGGAACAATGTGTAGAATACCACAAGGTTATAATGAAATAATGTATTTCTTTCACTATATTAAAAATACTTGGAGTTAGTTATTCTGAGATATTACAGCTAAAAACCATGTAGAAGACAACTGCAGATTTGTAAAAACCACTTTTTGGGTTGAGTTATGCTTTTAACAAGCATTTTGTAACTTTCTTTCTTACTATTATTACCCTTTTATTGGCCAATTTTGCTGTGGTTCACAAAATTTGAATCACCTCAGAATCATATTTCACACTCAGCTAACTTCGAATATATCTTAAAAATTTCCCAGATGTAAGCAGCACTCAGAAGCATACATTTTAATAGGTGTTTGCAAGCTTTTCACAAGCCACCCATCAGGACAGCCACCCCATCTCCACCCACTCACCCTTCAACTTTTCCTCTCTTGTGAGACTGAAATGGCATGTCTATGAAAACATGACAAGTCTGAACTTGGACAAACCTAGCATTAGAATCTTTTTGGTTTTTTTGTCTATTAATAGCTCTTTGAAAGAATTAGAAACACTGTACTGAGTCATCAGAGCAGGGGAGAGGCTGCAGCCCCCAAAGCTGCTCTCAGGATCCCAGTGTTCAATTGCCAAAAACATTGATTTGAACAAAACTGACTGCACTTGTGGTGTGGATCCTTGTCCCAGCTTCTCTCTCCCTTCTAGGACAGCTTTTCCCTCCTGCTCCCAAGATGAAGTCTGTGGAAGATATAAACACTACACACAAAGAACATAAACACTACAATTTTCATTAACAGTTCTGACCACAAACCTAAGAGGATATATTCTGTAAATATGAAATTATCAGAGTTCAGCTTTGCCAATCACAAAAACAGCTGCCCCTCACAAAACCACATTTCCATATGTTAACATTATTGGATAGAGCAATAAGCATCACTACGTGATTGTCTCTAAAATTTCCTAAAAATACAGATTAAATTGCAGGGGAAAACACATCTCACAGACATCTTTAAGGCACCTGAAAATTAAATTATTGGTTTTAATCTTGGTTTACTGTAATTTAAAAGCATAATTTATTCTTTTCTTAATATTATAACTTTAAAAAGAATATATATTTTTGAGTCTAGCTAAACAATAATTCCAAGAGAAAATGGGAACCACAGTTTAGAAGTACCTTCACAGTTCATGAGATAATGAAAAATATTATAATACTTTTCTATTTACCAGACTTGTCAAAACTGTCACCTGTACACTTATTACCATAATTCAATCAGAAAATCATAGTGTACCAACTTCTCACATTTAATGGCTAAATGAGTTCTTTATGGTTTTACACATCATAATCATCTCAAGAATGTCACCACACTGAAGCTCTTAAGATGAAGGACAAAGGGACAACTAATATGTAAGACATCCATCTACTTTGTATCAAGTAACTACACCCTCTACCTTCTTCATGGATCTTACCAGGATATAAAAATGGAACTTTTATTTAAACAGAAAATCTTCCATTTCTGAATCTGGTAGTCAGGGCACCATCTGGTCTTTCTTTTTCCCTGTTGCTTTATTGAGCTTTCCCCAGGCTCCTTAGAAACTTCCCAGATGTGTGTTCTCTCCAGTTCCCAACCCTCTCTCTCCAGGGGGCCTAAAATGTCCATCATTACAATCAATCTCATCTGCACTAAGCTGGTAGAGGAAAATGAGGGAAGATTACTCAGGAGAGATCAGTGCCGAATGTTATATGATTTCCTATAACCTGCTTTCTGATAAACTTCTTGTTTGCCAGGCATTTGTCAGATGTTCTGTACTTATTGTCACAAGGGACATCAATCCTAACTCAGTTCTTGAGAAAAATTTATAAGGAAACTGATGCCTGACATTTATTTGTACATAATGCTAACATTTATGCCCTATCATTACTATATTCTTTTTGGGCTGCTTACTATTAAATCAACATTACAAAATGCAGAGTTTGGTTTTTTAACCTAATTTACTTTATGTGCTTTTCTCCTAAATTAAATATGACTGCAGACAGTTTTCAGAATGGAAGTATAAAAATATAATTCAAATTGCAGTAGCAAGTGCTAAAATCTGAAGATAAGCTATCCCTTCACCTTGTGATTTGTAGAAACACTACATCATTTCACATATATATTATGTCATCACCACAGCATTTCTTGCATATAGCCTGTGGTACCATAATTCTAACCAGATTTATCAAACAGAAAGATCTTTAGGCAATCTGATTTCATTCCCAACACTGCAAATGCATTAATATAAACATCTGTCAGGTCAGAGTCCTCTGGCCTAATTAAAACATCCTTAAGTTTCTCTTGATATAAATATATCATCTTTACATATTGGGGTAAGAAGAGAATTTAACCTGTACCTAGAACTTTTCTAAAAGGCAATCACAGGCAGTCATTTTATGCTGAGAAACTTCTTAGGATATTGTCCTACATTGTCATTTCTCCAACACCAAAGCAATTTTAAGAAAACACCTGCTCTCTCCAGGCCTGAGGCATGCACCTGCCATTATGCAGTATGACAACTCAATGGTGGGGATTGTTTTTCATGTTGAAATCAGATTGCTCTGGAGCTTGACTCCACACAGAATCAGAGCTGCGTGATTAAGAGACCATCAAACTGAGGCAAGGAAGACAGGGTTTGAATGGGAACACCTTTACCCCTGGAGAAGTCTGACTAGACTAGAGGTTGCACAATTTGTCAGGGAAAAACAGTCCTTCAGGGACTTGCTGACTACAGAATACTAGGTGAGCATATAAATTCTGGGTGATGTTTGCAAAGCAGGCTCTATGCATGGGAGTCTGGAGACAAATGCCAGTGAAAGCTGGACATGCAATTCTGAGCTACTGTGGAAATCCCAGCACTAGGGAGAAACACATGCCCTATGCTTATTCAGATAACTTGTGGCTGCATTTATCTCACTCACTAAGCAAGGTATATAAAAAAAACAGAAAGAACTCACAAAGAGTGCAAAACGAGAACAAGAGGCTATCCAGGACTGAGATAGCCTGAAACAGATGAAGGCAGAGGGGAGGCAGGAGGGGAACCACACAGTAAGACTGTCAGAGCTACTGAAGCAATGAAGAAGAAGCAGAGAAGGAAGGGGGAAAGACAGGTTTTAATTCCCTCTCAGTAAGCTTTGGCAATTTTCCTGCAGTATAAGAAATGCCCAAACTAATTTCCAAATGATCAGTCTAGCTTGTCAGTACTACGTAAGGACATGATGACTAGTGAGGACTAATTTATCCTGCTTTTCAGCCTCTATGAGAGTAGACATACCTGAAAGGCATGAATACACACAGTTCCAAATATAGTTCATTAAAGTATGAAATAAGGCACGGCTTAAATAAAGCTTGACAAATTTATAAACCACATCACCATGAGCTTATAGGCCAACATTCTACATGTCAAGTTATCACAGAACAGCTAATGAAAAAAAAATTGCTGACATAAAATATTTTAGTTTTTTAATAGCAATTTAAAATTTATGAATTCCAGAGCTTTTTCTGTGGTCTTTTGGTTCTGGAGTTTTGTTTGGGTTTTTTAACATGTTCACCTTGTCAGCTGGATTATTTGCAAGTACAGAAGGAAAGAACCTGACCCTCGCTCCAGACTCTTACCTGGACTCTCATCCTGATTTTAGAAGATAGTTTCAAGGTTCAGAACAGAATATTCAAGTTGAAGAATGTAAGGGTTTTCCTTTCTGTGAAAAGAATGCTTTTGTTAATTTATTCATTGGAGAATTTCCCTACAAATAACCAGCTGTAGCACAGCCAGCTGCTCAGGGCGACACCAAGGAAGTTAACAGATATTTTTATAGGAACATTACTAAGCAATTCAAATAGTGGAATCAAAATGCAACTTTCACTAGAGGCAATCTGCAGAGCTGCTTCTTTGTTAGCTACTAGTGGTTTGTGTTGTAAAACTGTTCTCTTTCACAAACCCAGAAGGGACCCATTTGTGTCTCTGCTGTAACAAAAAGCAGGACATACAGTAAGGCAATAATCAGCAACAGCAAATGTGTTGGTTTTCTTGGTGCACTGTAGAGACCTGGCCACCAGTAAGCTCACATAACACAGACACAAGACAGATGAACCAGCTTAGGAAAACTACCATTATTTTCTTATGACACATTATGGAATATCTTTTTTCTTCTCACCCTATGGTGATAGGCTATAAAGTGGAGCATTACATATATAATTATGCTATTTCACCAGTAGTGTATTCAGTATATAGTAAATATGAAAAAAGAGATGGAAAAGCTGTTCTTATAAAAGCACTGATTTTAGACTACACATTGGGACTTGAGGCCATACCCAAGATCCTGATTTAGATTAAATAGGTGTCAAGATCTTCCAGCTTCACCTGATCTCATACGATCTGCTCCACTTGGATTAATTTGCAAGAATGTAAACTCCTTCAAGGAAAGTTAAATGCTTTTTCTAGCAAGAGAGAAAATGGGAATATGTTTTGTCTGTAAAAGTACAAAGATAATACCACATTGCTCATCCTCAGAATCCCAGGGAGTTTAAAATTTATCTAATTCAGAACTAACACCTTTATTTTATATAAAAACAACATGTTAAATAAAAAAACTAAATAAATGAATAAAATGAAACAAAAAAAGATCTGTCAGTCTGAGATGTACCCAAAAAAGAAAGAAAGCACAAAGCAGCTGATATTGTTTAAGGACCTACACCTTTATAAGTAAGTAGCAGTGAGTAATGAAGAGAGGAATGGTCGGGAACACAGATCTCCAGTGAAAGCATTTGAATGGTCTATCTTTGAAAGTTTATGAAAGCAGGAAGTTACTGACCATTCAGCATCATCAGTTTTGCTGAATTTTCAGAGAAAAAGGAAAAAAAAAGGTACCTCTTGACAGAAGTATTAAGGATCTAGTTACTGACGTTGAAGGGAATAATATCCATATGCAGACTCAAATTTATGTAAAAAAATTCTCAACCTAGTTTTATGTAGACAGCAGCATTACATGTCAGCTTAAGTGTAGAATTATGCACTTTATCCTTCACTGGGACAAAAGCAAAGCATTTCATATATTATTGCACCATGTCCCAGGGTCTGTATTTCAAATATAAGAGTTCAAATTTGGAGCTGTTTTGGTTTTAACTAGCATTTCTCTTTCCTCCCATTCACTTTCTTTTTTCTGGTCATAAGTAAAAAAAGAACTTTGAAATCTCAGAAATACTCAAATGTTATCAGAATTAACTCAAATCCTTGAAGCAGCATATTTTGAAGACAACAGATGTAATTAAATTCTTTTTGACTGGTATCCCAGTATCTTAATTTTTTACTAGTACATCTGTTAATGTGCATTTAAGTGTGTACAAGGAAAGGTCAAAAATAGCTAAGTGCAATCTTTAATTAAAGCAGCATTGACAAACATTCCATCAATTTGGCTGACAATCTCACTGACTAGAAAGGGATTTCTGAGAGGGTTCTCATTTAAATACTTCTCGCGATACAATATAAATGTACAGGAGATTTTTCTTTTCTCAGATCAGATTACCAATCCTTAAAGAAGCCTATAATAAACCAGTAACACTTGCTAGAGTAATTTTTTACCATTTACTAAGATGACAGACAGCACTGACAAGTTTTAAACTCATGAGCACACATGGTACTGAACAGGTTGAGCACAGACACAGGATGAAGTCAAATTTAGAAAACACCCATGAGTGTGAGCTAATGAACAGTTTTAGGTGACATTATATT
This sequence comes from Agelaius phoeniceus, assembly GCF_051311805.1. Classification (NCBI taxonomy): domain Eukaryota; kingdom Metazoa; phylum Chordata; class Aves; order Passeriformes; family Icteridae; genus Agelaius; species Agelaius phoeniceus. The sequence continues at coordinate 33,963,213 of NC_135268.1, read as the reverse complement.
CTTTTTAGATATATTTCCATAAGGAAACTTTGGCTTCAGCCTGTAACTGAGCCCGGTGTAGGGAGACTTGCAGGCGTGTCTCTTCTACGATGACCAGAGATGAGTGTGCATAGAGCTTCCCTGGGAAGTTCACAAAGCCGCTGCTGTCCTAACTCTGAAAATCCTCCACGCAGCAAACAAGCATTATACCTCACACCTTGAGACAGAAATGTTACTCATCGAGAACAAAGCAAAATAATCCAATACTGATCAAAACAATAAGGTTTTACACAAATTTCTTTAATAACTCAGGAATTTGATGACAAAATCATACCTATCTCAGTGTGATGCCCTTCCAAGCAAAATGTGGCACATCTTCAAAACACAGTCCATTTATAGCAAAATCCAGTTTACAACCTGAACTGTTTTGAAACTAGTATTATTTTCTACACCATCGTTGGTATGAAAATTCTGCGCCAAATCCTATTCTTTTGACATTAGTATCAGAAGCAATAATTATTGCAATTATGCAACCATTTAATATACCTGCCTCTGAAAGCTGCTCCTTGTATGAGACTAGCAGAGTCTACCAATGTTCATATTTGTGATGTAGCATGATAGTGCTGGCCTGAGAGCAGAAGACAAAGACATATTGCAAAATATGCATTTATTCCCAGTACATACTTTTAAATGTATAGTTGGATGATTTAACACTATGATAATCTCGTTCTTATTAATGCAGCGATCACAGTTGCAATCTCAATTTATGAGACTCATTCATTCACATCCATCAAGCTGCTAAGTCTTTGATTGCCACTGTGTTTTCTAAAAGAAATGTATTCAGAGTAATTTTAAATTTTAATGCCAAAGTATATTGCATTAGAAACCTCTCCCAAATACATCGTTTTCTTCTCAGTCAGTTTAAAATTGATTATTCATTCTACATTTTCCTTTGGTTGGCACAATTCAGAAAACATTTCTACTGACACATTCAGCTCTCAAGCAATTGAGGTCCACCATGTTTCGAATGCCATGTTTTTCCTGATAAGATATTAGAGGTTACTCCTACCCATGCAAAACATAGATTTAAAAAGTGGCCCTTGTTTAAATAAAAAACTCATTTGTATTTTTCTCCAGAATATGACACTAATGATATTTAAAAGGACATGTATTTTGATCACAATCAAAACAGTTTTTTAAAAATTTTTCTGTTGATCATTGATCATCCAGTTCAAAATTATGCTTCTTTCTCTTAACCCACAGTATCAAAGCTGGCAATGTATATCCCAATTTGTAAAGCATTTAAGGACATGCTTTTCTTTGTGTGTGCAGAAAAAGCACTTTCCTAGGTTGAAAATAAGGACATTCATAAAAATGAAAGCATTCCCCAGATGAGAGATGAGAAAGTTAGTGGCTAAACTGCTAAAATGAAGTCAACACAAGCACGTGCTAAAAGTAATTGATTTATACACATTGTTAAATCAGAGCCTGAATTACAATTGCAGAGCCAATTTCCATGTCCTCAGCATTACAATTAATACTGTCAGGCAGCAAGGACTTACTAAAGGGTCTCTGATCCCTTTATTAGCTGCATTTAGTGTGGTCCATTGCTCATGCTCAAGTGATTAAATCATTTATCTGAACGGAATATCACATATACCATCACTGCACTGAGCCCAAATGTAGACTTATAAAACCATAGCATAGTTTTTGTTAAAAGGAGCCTTAAAGATCATCTAGTTCCAGCCCCCCTACCTTGGGCACATATGTTCTTCACTAGACTAGGTTGAGTACAAGCACCTGGAAAGTAATTTGTGCTAGAGGGCAGCCACATCAGCACACAAAAGATACAAAAATGCAAAGAAATCATTTGAAGCCATTGGTTTCTGAAAAAAGAAGATCCGCTGAGGATCCCCAATGTTACCACTGATCAGAGTCACCTGAAAGCATGGATCAGAGACCTGCTGATTCATAGCACATATCACACAGTACTTCTGTCTGCCTTTCCAGGACTAACTGACTTGCAACCATGTATATTTTATTGCAATACAGAGTTTGGGATTTCAAGATCTATCCAAAATGGTCAGAAAACCGGACAGAGCCGGCTGTATCTAAGCAAGCTTTTCTTTGCAGAGACAGCGGAACGCGCAGTTCAGCAAATGTCAAGAAATAATGCCTCGCTGCCACCTAGGGGCAATCCAGACATTCCCTTTCTTACTGTCATAAAATCTTTTCTGAATCTTCTGCTCAAAATGCAGATATTCTCTATTGAGTTGCAAGGATAAAGCAGATTAATCTCAAGTTTGTTAAGCAGGCAATGAAGTAAATCAATGCTCTATTGGAGAATGGGTATTAGTTAACTCTCAGTCAAATATCCAGGTTCTTCTATTACCAGCAATGTTGTAACTAAGCCCAAAGACTCTGCCATCCTGCCCTAGGGATCTCCTTCAGAAGCAAAAAACTGAGGTAAATGTAAGCATGTACATTTTATGACATACAGGTAAAATCTTGATTAATGAGCATCAAAGATGCAAAATCACATTGAGGAGGACAGTCTGAAACCAGTAATACAGATCCCATATATTAGTCTTTAATAAAAGAACAAGAAATACTTCAAAGAAGTCTCCAGACTTTTTTTTTCACTATTGCTACATTAAAAGGCTTGCTGGCTTCTTGAGTGTTGAAATGTTGCTTCAAAAAATAATTTAAACACAAAGAAAGTCTAGACATGTATAAGTAAAATTCTCTGTCTTCATTTATTTTTATAACTTTTATTAACATTATAATTTTAGCTGAAGTTTTCCATGGTGAGTGTCTGCACAGACTAATGGATTTGGGGAATTTTTGGTTTTAATATTTTAATTTTTAATATTACTAATAAATCAACATTACAAAATGCAGAGTTTGGTTTTTTAACCTAATTTACTTTGTGTGCTTTTCTCCTAAATTAAATATGTGACATTTTGATACTGTTAAGTAAACAATTTGTAAAGAAACTTGAGAGAGTTTGCAGGGATGGTGGCAGAAAGGTCCTAAAAAGCTATTAGTTTCGTTATTACACTAAAAAATTCTAGTACTTTCTAAACTTCAAATTTAAACTCAAAGCTTTAAATTTTCTCAGGAGCCATCACTCACCCTGTCTATCTTTTGAAAGACTTGAGTTCACCTACATCTAGCCAGGTTCTACAGTCATGAAATAGGCTGTCACTTGCATGTGTCCAGCAGAAATTTTCAAGGAGCTCAGCAGTTCAGTTCTTCAAGGAGTCTGCCTAGGATAAGTGTCAAAGCTCCTAGAAACCAAAAATAAAGGACTGTATTCACAGACCATTGTCATTATGCATTTTCCAGCCAGTTCATGCAGGATTTTCCCTATAACTATCAAAGAGGTTATTCAAGCGATACTGGAAACCAACCAAGAGTAGAATTACTAGGAAGAATATTCTGAAGTGTCTCAGCTACTCCATTTTCTTTTTCTCCCTTTTTTGGTATTCCTTTTTTTTTTTTTTTGAACTCCCAGGGTTGTTGTTTTTTTCCTTGTTTAAAAAAAAAAATCATCAGAAGTTATCTTCAAGAGTTTAATCCCTGTTTGAAACAGACAAGAACCTGCAGTAAATTTCAGAGACCATGTTGATTTATTCAGGACACAATGATTATACTGGGACAAGTACCAGGAAGCTCAGTGCAGTCATTATACAGGAACTGCATCCATTCTGCATGTGACATTAAGCTTATTTATTAGCTACTGAGTTTTTCCCTTTTTAATGACCATGTAAAATGGAAGATATGGAGGTATTTCAGTTCAAATTCTGCCCTAGAGAGAAGAAGAAATACAGATGGAAGCAGGTGGAATGGGGAGGAAAACATCCTCCATGAGAAGAAGGCTAAGTGCAAGACAGGAATGATGGTTGTGACTGAACTGCAGCCTCTTCATGACAGTATGCTTTGAATACCATCTAACTTTATTACTGGTTAGGAATACCCAATCTGCATGCCAGTCTCATAAAAATATCCTTCTCATGAAATATATGCTTTTCACAGCACTGAAAATACACAAGAAACTGTTCTTTTTGCACAGGGAGGTTGAAATGACAGCTACCTCTCTGCTGTCAGGAGAACTGTAGTTGCATTTGTTCTCTATCTTCATGCAGGCTGCTGAGGACTTAAGGTCTCTGCTTTCTTTACCAGGTATTTTTAATCATATGTGCCTATGCAACCAGCAAGACTGAGACCAGCATTTTGTTCACTACCTTAGCCTCCCCAAAAGTGAATTGTGACTGCATTTACTGCCTGGTTATTCAGCTACTGATGTGAAAGGCTTTTGACTTTCTGTCTGCAGAAGATGATTCAGCTGACCATAACTTTCTGGCTGAATAGTCTAGAAAACAAAGGTGTGCTCTCTGGCACATCTTAAAACATGAGACACAGAATACAGACCAGAGAGCTACAAAAAGAAAGAAAAAAGAAAAGCAACAAAAAAAGCACTGTTGCATTCAAATACCAAACAGCCAGAAAAAGATTGGATAGAGTACCAACCAGAAAGATGCTCTGAACTGTGAAAAGGGAAATTATTTTTCACTGTTTGTTTCACACTGTGTTCAGGACAATAGAAAATTCCTTCTTTGAAATGATCAGCATTACGTGAAAGAAATATGATTCCATTATCAGTTTATTCCCCTCTTGAGAGGAACCCATAAACTTCTCTAAAATTGACTGTTTGGGTCAGAAGTATGAGGTCATTCTATTCTCTGACATAGACAGTATTGGTTCATAAAGAGGAATTTAAATGGCAGGATTATCTGTTTATCAATACATCTTAATACTTGGCATTATCATTGCCTTTCCCTCCTGGGGCTTACCTTCTACAACAGATTTAACAGATTTAATTGTTCACCTCACATTATACATTATTTTAAGGCCTGAACTCAACTGAAACTGCCTCAGCTGTAGTTTCAGATACTTAAGACAGTCAGTAGAAATGTTATTCTATTTTGTCAGAGCTTTTCTCAAACATCTTTAGTGGTACCCTGAGATGGCAGTGGTTCAGTGACTCTAGGGCTGAGAAGTGAGAGGTAGCAAAAAATCCTCTTGTAAAGTGTTTATACTTATTCCCTCACTTTGGAGGACTGGAGCTCCTGCCAACTATTAGAAGTGTTTAGTTCTTCTTCGGTTACTGGAAGCACTTAAGAAAACTGTTTCTCACTCTTCATTTTAAAAAAAATTTAAAACCCACATAGAATTGGATGATACTAATATCCAGAAGCTCACATTCTCTAGCTGGCAGTGATACCACTGCTTCCTCCCTCTGCACCACCCCAGCTGCTGTGTACTTGTATCAGTTGAAGCAGCCACAGCATTTATTGGGCCTTCCATGTGAGAGAAGCTGGAGCATTAATCTAGCAGAAAATCAGTTGTAAAAAAAAAAAAAAAAAACACCAAGGGGTAGGGAGTGTTTTATCTTGGCTTATGGAACTCAGCTGGCTCCCATAAATGTCTGACAGGCACCAAAGCTGTCATGAGGGAAGGGCAGAACTGTGGAGCCAGGAAGTGAAAAGGCAGAAGCAAAGAAATAGAGTGAAAAAAATTTTCCAAATACAACAATGTTTCCTAGGTCTATATCCTAAATCTCATGTTCACATGACCCTTTTTCTACAACAGATTTTCCTAATCTAGCAGGCATGTCAGTACAGTATCCACTTACTTCATCCTTGCATATCTGAAAACCAAATAAATTTACTTGGCATGAAAAGTTTTGGTTATATTTCTGGCATTCACTCCAAAGACATTCCAGTATTTCAGAATAACACTTTATCTGCAATTCAGTGCACTTCAGAGAAGCAGGAAGATAATATGAATTCAGTTTGTTATCAGTATGGATCATGAAATTGGTTCCATTTCCATAGCTGCAGAAAAATCAAGCTAACCCACATCATGATGCTATTACATCAAAACAAAATTTCCCAATAAACCGCATCGAAAAGAATCGTATTTAGTAATGGTAATTGCAAATGTTAATGAAATTATTTGCTCTCAGACGCCATTTGAATGTGTGAAAACTAATAATGGCACTGAGATACAACTGCTAATCATCGCAAGGTCCTTCTCATTGTAGTAATAAGCCATTTGCTATCAACTGTTTCCCTAGTTATTTCTGGTCCACTATTATTTTCAAAATAACTCTCTTATTGTTTGTCTTATTTGAACAAATTCCCCTTAGAGTCCTTTTACATTGAATGGTAATTTTGGACTAAAAGTAAAAGACAAGATATGGAGTGATTTGCAAAGAGAAACTAAGTCCTGGTCATTGCTCAGGGTAGCTGTGACAGCACTATGTAGGTGATAAAAACTGATTTATAAAATATAACCGATCATTAGACACTAATGTGCTATCGAGTTTAAGGGACATTTGTTTTTTCTTTGGAGTATTTTCTTTGCAACAACGTACAGCTGTCAGAGCTTCAGCAGATCTTGATTTTTTTGGCAGGGAAAAAAAAAACAATCTGCAGTTCACTGAATATTTTCCAAGCATGTTCCCAATTGCCACAGAGGTAGTAGACATCCTGGAGGGACTCCAGCTGAAGCTAAAACCAAGTAGTTCTTGGCATTGCAAAAATTATTTTGATACTGTCGAATACTCCAATAAGATCCAATAGAGAATTACAAAAATTCTGCTTCAAAGATTTCACAAATCCTTCTTTGGAGTTGATTAGAAGCCTCCAAAATACACAAGTGTTGCAATATGGGAATACAATAACTTCAGAGCTATGAATGTCTGAGATCTGCCACCATCTGCATCATACTACCTGTGGAGCAGTATCATACTAGGTCAGAAAGTTGGGCTACCTTCTAACAGTCAAGTACAAGAAAGTTTTGGATTGTTCTGTACTTTGCAAAATGCTTGCTGAGTAATTCTTACAGAAGTCTGTTCAGTGATCCTGACTGAGTTGGTGCTCAGGACAAGCTGCCAGGAGACTGCCATTTGTGTGAATTTAATGCTCAGATTTGATTCAAATATTGATCTTGTTTTCTAACTGAAATAGTCGAAGTCCAAGCAGTGTGTATCTGCAGCTGGTCAGCCATGTTGTGGGATATTTGCATACACTCCCAAATGGATGCACTTACAGGCATATCCAACAAGTGTCATCCAACTCAAAAGAAAATGCAGCTGCTTCCCACAGTGCATGAAACCTTGGGGTTTGCATTCTGTGAACGTTTAGGATTGACAGACTATCTGGACAGCAAGGAGAGGTAAAAAGAAGGGGAAAGCTTGTTTGAAACAAATTCATTTAACAGTTCAAAACACTTCACACTATTTACCCCAGCCTTAATTATAATTGACTCTGAAAGACACATTTTGCACATAAGAGTACTGAAGTGATTTAATCTCTTTTTACACTCATGGGCATAAAGACCTTATCATGGGATATCTAGAGAGAGACAACAGACCCAAAAAGAAAAGTTAGAATATATACAAATGCTATGAAAACCTTATTCTCTCCTCCCAAAAAAAATTCGAGGGAGCTTAAAGATCTTTTTCAATCTAAATGATTCTATGGTGCTAAGACACACAAGCCCTCATTAACATATTTCAAAATCATACAAGGGCCTATAAAATCCCACATATTATGTGCAGTACTCTTTCTAAAACTTTACAAATACACTTACTAGCATTTGGAGTGATGATTCTGACTACTTCTGACACTTGAACTGAATCTTATCTGAATCCTGGTTCTTAAAACATATTCTCTTTAGATGATGTACCTTTACAAGGATGTATGCAGATACAGTTGTTCCAGCCATGTGCATGCATATCAGAACATAATCTTGGATATAAAAATTAAATAAAACTAAAAAGCAAACACCTACATGACCTTATTATCATGAGGTCTTGGCACAGTTTAATATAGCAGGCAGCAGAATACCACACAGCTGCTCCCTACTCAATTCCCCTACATCATCCAAGAGGGATGGGAGACAGAACTGGGGGAGAAAATGTCAAATTTGTGAGCTGAGACAAAGAGACACTGTAACAGGACAGAAAAGAAAGAGGAACTAATAATAGCAATACCAATAATACTAAAAATAGGATTAGAATATACAAAGCAAGCGATTCACCACCGGCTGAATGATGCCCAGCCATACCCAAACAGTGGGTTCTGACCAGCTTTTGTCCTAGTTTATACACTGGGAGTGCCATTATATGGTATGGAATATCCCTTTGGCCAATGTGCATCAGCAGTCCCAGCTGCATACTCTCCTCCTGGTGGGGTGAGATGAGAAGCTAAGTTCTTTACTCTGTGTAAACATGGCTTAGCAACAACTAAAACATCAGTGTGTTATCAACATCATTCTCATGTTAATTCCAAAACACAGAACTATACTGCAACTGGGAAGAAAAGTACCTCTAATCCTGGACAACACTGGGACAGGTCTCCAGCTCCTCTTCACCCAGCCAATGGGTATCAATGAACTCCAAGTTTTCTGCAAGTCAGACAGACATCAGACAGACATGTTAAATTATTTCATCTGTCATAATGTCCAGATGTGATACTTTCCCCTCAAAATCCAGAACTATTTTCTTAACGATTATTTCTGTACTGAACCAGCTCAGCCTTCAGTCACCTTTTTTTTTTTTTGAATTGCAGAGCAATTCAACTGTCCAATTGCAACAGATGAGATCCTCTAGAAAAGGTAAGCAATTCCAGTCTAAATCTCTCATATTGATTAACATCTTGTAGCTAGTAGCTATCATTAATAACTAATACAGCAATAGTCAATAGTTAATATTATTTTCAATGGGAAAAATCATATTGCATTTCTCAGCATTTCATCCAGCTATTTCAAATTTTGCTTTGGAGTCAGCTATTCACTTTAGTGTTATAGAATATTTTGAAGCTGGTCCTGTTACCAGACATTCACATTCTGATAAAAAGGCATAAAACTATTTTATACAAAATATACTTTTTACAGCTGTTATACTAGATCTTATAAAAATAGCACCCCAAGACTGTTAATCAGGACAAATAGAGAGATACTATCTTATCCATAAAAGCAGAATAGGGCATTGTATTTTTAAGTAGGACTCAAATGTATTGTTTGCAAATTTATAAATTTTTAGACATCATTTTCCCACCTGCAAATGAGAAATATTATTTTCAATTTTGCAAACAACTAAATAAACATCTCTCTTTTAAGCTTTGTCTCTTTAGATTAGAAAGAACTCATAGTGCCAAAGTACCAGCCCTGTGCATTAATACATCTGGCACCTAAAGCTAATGTTCAAGTTATACATAATATGAAGATTAAAACCTGTAAGGAAAAAAGATGGAATAAGTCGCTTGGGTTCATGGCCATTAATCTTTCATTTTCTGAGCAAATCTTTTTGCAAAATACACTTAAGTCACTTGTGTTTTGAGACAGAAAAAGAACAAATATAGAAAGTTATCATCAGTTAAGATTTGAAAGTGAAACACCTAGATCCTACAAGAGAAAGCAAGCACTGATCATAAATAGTCAATTCAAAGTTTTAAAAGAGTAGTGCATTTCATATTATCATTAAAATAACGCTAGTGCAGCCAGGTGCCCAATAGGACTATTCGTAAATACTGACTAATTTTAATATTTTGATAAATACTGACTTTTAGAAATCTTCTATTTCCTGAGAATCCTGTTGATTATTTCATGTCTAGGAATCTACTTGCATCAGGCAGTAGAAAACTTTCTTTTCCACCCAGTTTTATTTTCAGGTTTACTTGGGGTGAAATTATTTTTTTGTCCTTGTGAAAGTCACAAGGTATCTTTGGAACACCATGGGAAATTCCAAGAACAAGGTGCACACAGGGTAGCAAATCATATGGAAGAAAATATCCAGTGAAACAGGCAGCTCTCTCTACTCAGCTTTTCATACTTGGATGCTGGCAGTAATTGCTGACCAGTGTACTGTGGGTTATTGCACTCCTGCCTGATGGCTTTGCAGTAATACACTCCTGATAGTCCTAATAAAGTACAACAGGTGAAACTTTCTATCTTCTTGTGGGGAAAGGAAGTGATATTTATTCTAAATCAATCTCTATAATAGCAGGATTTTAAAATATCTTCACTAATAAGTTCTAGCTGCTTGAAGGACTGTTTGGGGCTTTTTTTCATCTTAGTTATGACAATTTTCTAACCTCATTTAGCTCTGCTATTGTTTGCTAAAATTTAAAAGCACAGCTGTCGCAGAGAAAACTTTGATGCTCTGCAGCCTTTTGTATTTTTATTTAATTTCTTCCCTTCAAGAAGGACTTACATTAATGTCTGAAGCATTTAATGTCTGTTTACTAGTTAGTGGTCCAGTTAATGAAGCAAAGCACAAACTTCTGATGGAGGGCTTGGTCAGGAACTACTTCAAAAATGTAGTGCCAAACACAAAAATATTTAAATTACAACCCCTTTCATTTTAAATAGAATATTTTATGCTTCTGAGGGGAAAAAAATTGAAAACACTCAAGTTTTAGATAACGATAATAACAACAATTATATATTATGTTGGTTTTAATCAGTATTTTGAAAGATTGAACAAATTGCTGAAAACTTACAAAAAAATCCAAATATTTCCTGATTTGGTTTCAAAAGAAAAACCAAATGTTCATTCTCCATTGAATTACTTTATTAAAAAAGCATGTCAATGTAAAACATGTTTTAGCAAAACACGTTCAACATGCTCTTGCAAGCCTAACATCAAGCATAAAATGTAACTGTATATTGCAGAAATGGAAACAGGCAGAAAAATTACTTGTGATTTGAGTAAAAAAGCTAAACCTTTCAATTATCCAAGGACAGAAATAAGACTGGAGTGGATTGGGCAGCTCTGCATTGTTATAGAAATGGATGAGAACAGCATGAAGCTGTCGAGGGAGAATTTAGGTATTTAAGCCTATTGACACTAAATTTGCCTTTCTAATTACCCTCTACTCATCCTAAAGACATGGATGCTGGAATTCCCTGGTCCTGTGGACCATGGGTTGAAAACTAATCCTGCAGTGAAAAAAATCCATCTCTTTAGGATAAAATTTGAAAAGCACCAGAAGAGAAAGCTTTGGAGTGCTGTCACAGAAATATTAAGCTTGGGATGGAATATGAAGAGAAATCTCTGTAAGATTAAGGAATAAAGAGTAGTGATTGTGAGAGCTTGGGAAACTAATCACCCCAACTTGGATGCAATATAAATGCCATCATTAGGAACTGAAGGCTTAGGTAGTCTTGAACCTGCTGTAAGACAGATTTCCTTAATAAATACCCAGTGAACCAATGAAAATTGATGCTGCTTTGGACACGGGTTTAGCAAGAATCAAGGTCTTACAGAACAGCTTTTCATAGAAAATAATCTTGGCTGTGGTGATCAGAAACTGAATCACTCTCTATCAAACTGCAAGACACACAACAGGCCTGCCTATGACTAATGTTTGAGATTTTAGAAAGGAACTAATGAAAGCATACACAGTAAATTAGGAATGCAAAGCTTTTAAAACACAGAAAGTAAGGAATTACTTTAAATCAAAGAGCAGGCACTATTTAGGATTTAAATTGCAAGGAAGAAAAAACAAAAGAAGCTAATAGAAAAAGCTTATGAGGTTTACTTCAGTGAATTGGCTGCTTTTGTAGACATGCAAATCTACCAAGAACAAAGACAGAACACTCTTTCTCAGGAGCTACAGGATATAGAAAAGAGGAAAATAGCTATTTTTTTGTGTGAGAGACTTCATTTACCATTAAAATAATCAGCACTAAGTCTTTGCAACAAATAAAGGAGCATGGGGAAAAAAATGTTACAGTGTGCAAATATAGATTTTATTGTTAAACAGAGTTTCATTAGAGATTAACGTTACTCTGATCCGATTACAGTTCTGATCTACATATTAAATGCATATTTTGCCTCCATCTTCTATAAAGTTAATGATGAGGACATTAGTGGAGAAAGGAGAAAAAAGGAAGGTAGTGCATAAGAAATTATGGCACCTGAGGGAGAAATAAATGCTAACATTCTTAATACCTCATAAAGCAAAAATAAGGCAGTCTGGATAGGCCACGGTGGAATATAGAAATATGAAACTGTCACATGAAATTGACACTCCAATTGCTAGAATTTTTGGGGGCAGTATCTTATGACTGGAGAACAGTAAAGGTAGAACTAAATTCAAAAGAACATGAACAAAGACAACTTCTGGAACCACTATACTTAATATACTGATTTACAAAAATGTACCCAGAATACCATTTGAAGGAAGAGTTAAAGACAGAGAGACAAATAAAAGGCAGTGGAAGTTATAATGTGTCTTTATCAAGGGTAGAGCATCTCAAACCAATCCAATATCTCTTTTTAAAAGTTATCTGCTTTATTAGACAGGAGAATATTATTTATCAGATATTTAAATAAGGCACTTGATTCATTCTCCCTGCAAAGAAAGTTTGCTAAAGGTGGAGAAGCCAGATGCTAATATTCAATTTCTAAAGCAGCTAAAGATGTGTGTTTCTAAAGCAGTTAGAGGAATCAACAACAACGTTATACTGGTAAGGTAGACAAGGAATGAGGATAGTTTACTAAGTGTCTTATCAGTCCTGTGCAGTAATTTACTAAAAGATCTTCAAAAAAATACAGGTGAAATCAGCAGACAATATAAAGTTGTACAGGATTATTATTTTTACAAAGACCATAACATCTTATAAAAGCATTAAATTACTTATGATTTAACTGATAGAATTAAATATAAATTAATAGTAGGAAAAGCAGATTCATGCCACTGGAAGATGATTACGAATAGTGATTACTGAAGTTATGAATGGGCTAATGAGTTCACAAATGCATGGAGAAAGACATTTGGAAGCAAAAGGCCTAATCAGAAATATTGTGTATGGTTCTGGACAACTAGCTTCAGTGAAGTTTACTTTAATTGGAATATCTGCTAAAAAGATTAAAATTATTAGAGAGAGCTAAGTAGGGCAATATCAGCCCAAGACTAAATGATAATGTCAGCTATAAATGCATATTTACAACAAATTCAGGAAAAGGCTTCCAAATAGAGTAATGATAGCAGGGAGAAAACTCTATTATTTCAAGACAAAGACTTATGACTTTATATATAATATTGTATGAGTAGATAGAAGAGTTATTTGTGATAAGAGCTCTTTTTCCTCTTACAAGCTTTCCTAGACAGCTACATATGTCTAAGTTACATGCACACATGGGAGTTATCCAAATCAAGTATCCAGGAGGGCTGGTAATCATCACCAGACACTGTATATAGAAAGGAATTCTTTCCTTATGATGGGTCTGCAGAATTCAGTGTTTGACTTTTCGGTGGTCATGTTCACCACTGCAGCATGCAGCATAGACTAAACTCAGATGGGGGGTTTTATTATTTCTCTAATAGAATGTTAGTGCAGTGGACAGGACATAAATGAAAATTCACATTGTCTGAGACTCATTACTTTTGTGCCTTTGCCCTTGTGCTACAAACCTTAATGTTATATGGTAATGGGAACATTTCAATACAAGTGGAACACAATAGCATGTTAGCAGACATTTTCAAATCTCACTGAACTGGCTGTCTGCGTGGTTGCACACAGCTATTTCAGACTGGACATATCATCAAATGTTGCCTTCCTATATAATGGTGGAGTGTGAGAGAGAACACCATCCAACTCACCAACATCAGACAGATTATCAAAATAATGAGTGCTCAGACCACATTAAATTTCAAACCTGGATACAACTGAAGCAATCCATATACATACACATACACATGATCATATATATGTATGTATATGTGTATGTATATACTCCACATCAAATTAACACAAAAAAGGGGAATTGGCAAAGGACAAAAATTGTCAGGAAATCGAGAAGAAAATGAGCAACATTGAATTAATTGAAAATTCACCCTCAATAAATGGGAAAAAGCTGCATCAATTCCCATTATTGCCTTTATGAATGGCAGCAGAGGGAAAAAAAAGATACTGAATTATACAAATTTTTTTTGCTATTTTAAGTTAACACTCATGAAATTTTCAGTTTATTTTTATTTCTGATGCCCTTCCCATACATTTCTCACTGTATTTGAAAAAGTATAGTACATGAGGAAACAGTTCTCATTTCATTTTTCTGACATCTAAATAAACATGAGCTCCACTGCAATTGACAAATTTGCAAGGGAGATAAAGCAGAATTCTTGGTGAAACAAACAGAACACTTTCAGCAAGTATGTCTAAGTGATGGTGACAGAATCATGTTGAGAGCAAATGGCTATTGGAACCAAGAGTTTTCTTAAATTTGAGACCCAAGGCAACAAACTCCCCCAATTCTATCACCACACAAACAGCTTATTGGGCTGGAGAGGAGAGTTAGATACCATGGAGCAAGGTGAACCCTCCACAATCCCCATTAAATACCTAAGTGACCTCTCTAGAGCTGTCACAAACCCCATGTGAGCACAGTCACACACAAATGAGGAACCCATGATGTCCCACTGTCTGCTACAGTAGATTTCACAACATTAAAACCAGTGATTAGAGGATCCATGACAATGCTTAAACCTTAGCTAGCTGCAAAATGGGATGAAATAGAAAGAGATAATGAATATAATAAAAACAACTCCCTAAATGGGTGGAATTAATGTGAGGCATTGCTAGGTCCAACTGTGAAATTGGCTGGGACAATGTACCAGCTAAAAAACAAAGCCCCCAAGGGAGATTACAAAGACAGACCAGTGAAAGAGAGAAGGAAAACTAGACCAAAGATTAAAAAGGCAAGAACCCTTGAACAGAATCTCAAGAACAGAGAAATGAATTATTGGATTCCCGAAGCATTCTTATGCATTCTTATAGCCTCAATTCAAGGTCAGCCTACTGGCATTACACTGAGTCTAAATGAAGCATTACAGAAAGAAAAATAACAGTGGAAGAAGCATATTTCAACTCCCTAAAAAGGGAGGCAACCCCTTCCTCCCACTTAGGGAGAAACTGCAGGCCATTAAGTGAGAAAATGAGTAATTGGGCCTGATTGTCCAGGATGTGGAGGCTGATCAGTGGGTAGATGATGATGGTCCATACATTTAAACTCCACTTAGTCCTCAGGTACAATCAGCAACATTTTTAATAAATACAGGAGCACAAATTTCAACAGTAACACAAGAAGCTAAGAAGCAGGGGCACGAGATCCATATGGCAAGCAGCTGAGGCAAATAGTGTGAACTGTACAAGTGTGTGTTAAATTGCCAAGGGCAGTTTATGGCTCCCTAATGAGAGGCACATGGCAATTGCTCACTTCACAATTAAAGGCCATCATGAAAATATTTTAGGTTTTGATGTTTTAAATGGACAAACCTGGCACATGGTGACAGGCAGTGCACGTTCCTTCGGCTCAGACAGAAAGAGGGAATCTGCTCTGTGGCTACTATGCACAGCCCTTGCAGCACCTGAAACAAAAATTACTGACATACTGAAGTATCCAATCTCTATTGTGGCATGAAATAAAATTTCTGAAATCACAACTGGTGTGGAGAAAAGACAATCATCTTCAGAACCACTTCTAATTAGCTCACCTGTCTGGCCAGTTTGGTCACCAAGGTGACTGAGCAATTGACAATTTAGCCCCATTAACAGCTGCTGTACCAAACATGGCAAACTTAATATCTATCTTGCAAGCAGCTGCACATCCCTGGATGGGCAGGACTCAGTACAAAAAGTTATGTTCTCTATGGATCCCATGAAGGGGTAGGATGAAGAGAAGTTTGTTGGGAAGGAATACAATATGCCTTAACAGATTCTCATAAGGATATAAACATTTGCCAACCACCACTCACACTGTGCTTGCTGAACTTCTACAGACAGTCTCCTGCCCCCAAGATACAAAAGTGTACCAATATATCAGTGATATCTTGTTGCATTAGTATTGATTAAGTTACAGTACTGGATTGGTGAAACTTCCCCTGAGAAGGTAGGGAAAGGAGAAGGAGTAGCATGGCAAGTACTCAAAAAAGCAGAAATTAATATTCTACCCAGAAAATGTCACAGACCAAGTAAAGAAATATTTTTAGGTACTTGGTGGATAGCAGGCAGTGCAGTGATTACTCCAGACATCCTATGAAAAATCAGAGATGTAAATGCCCCAATCAAGAAAGGAGTTAGGATAATTAATGGGAATTTTAGTATATTGGAGGGTGTTTTATCATTTCCCATCCATTATATTCACTCTTTGGTTCCTCCAGCATATTTGCATTCTGTCTGTAATAGTTTATGTGATCTTGAAAGATTTTAAGTTCTAAACATAAGTGGGAGCAGTGAAGCTCCTTTTAATGTGACATGAAGGCTACTTGGTAATCACACACCAGTCTTCCAAAGCTCTAATCAGAAAGTGATGCACAAAAGGCCAACATTTGATGTTTTTTATTGACCTGATGAAACATTTTTAAAAAGGGGATACTCCTTCTGATCTGAAGAGGGCATCAGCTCAAATTAACTCTGTGCTTAAGGACTCTGATTAACCAAACCTTCCAGAACTTCATTTGCAAACCAAATTGCAGAGCGTACCTCTGCTCTACTGTTAGTCTACTCTCATTAGAAATATTGGTGTGGAAATCTTGAAGTGATTAAATGTCAGTGTAACACATTTCATATACTGAAGGGCAAAAATGCCAAAGTGTCTAAGTTTAAATAAGTGCTCTATAAGATAAGTGAAGAAGGCTGAAGACAAAATTTATGCTGCAACCAATTAATTAAAAAGAAAATTCTACCAGAACAGCTTGGGTAGGCAAACACTTTTGATTCTATGACAAGTACAATAGGAAATACAAAGCAAACCGATTGACATATTTTTTGTGGTAATGGGCATTTGAATCCCATGGGCAGCTGAAAGGGAAAAGAGTAGAAAGTCTCTGCATGTGTCTTGCTCATGTATTTTGCCCATCTACAGCATGAATTGCTTCATCCAGATTTGAATTGACCTACTGTTCCATAGGAATGAACAGTGAGTTGCAGGGGTATATTGAATGCCTAGAGTAAATCATACAAATTTTTGCTGCTTATTCACTTCATTATGAGATAGGGTTTTAACAACAGTCAATGACAGAAAAAAAACATGAGTCACCAGCACTTTTCAACAGTGTCTGCTGTCTGAGCTATTACCCAAATATAGTGACTGCTTCAGTAGTTCTGCTATTCTAGGTGATGGAGAGGTAACAACAAAAGAACAAACGTGCCTTACTAGAAAATTTTATTTCCTTTGTTGTCATAGATATGTCATGATCAGAAAAATGATAGAATGCTGTTTTTGACCAGCCATATAATTTTTCTATTATCTTTTCTCAATTATAAAAGCATTGTATGTATATGAGAATTTCACAGCTCATTCAAAATCAGGGATAAATTTTACCACCAACTTTATCAGAGTGAGATCTTTCCAACAACAAATCAATCATTTAATAGAAGTCTTACATGAATATAATTTAACTGAAGACACACTGCAGTTACTCCTCCTGGCATTTCAAGTGAGAGAGTTAAAGAGAGAATCAGCCTTTGCTCATAACCAAATATGAATAAATCCAAACCAGAACAAAACCCAGCACTTCAATAAATAAAATCACTATGGCCCATGACCCCTTCTCTGCTTAAAGATAAATGAAGAAGCTCTAAAAGGAGTTGCATCTTCCTTTCCTGATTTTTTTTTCTTTTATCTCTGTTATATTTAAGTTCTTTTACAAAGTCACTAGAAGGCTGGGTCTTAACAAGTCTTCTGCTCTATTTTTACTGACAAAGCTGTAGAGATAACATCTTAGAACAGGAGTGGGTGCAATGAAAGTCCCAAGTTCTCTAAGTGTTTTTTTGCCATGTGACTGATTATGTTCGATATTTCATGAAAATAAAAAAGTGAATGACTAATAACACTATCAACTGCTCTCAGTGTATTAAGGATATAACACAATAATGGTCCTTTAACTATTCTGTTATCCCCCCCTTCACTCAACCAGGACTATGACAGTTGGTTAGTATCTCCCACAAAATAGGCACCTTTGTGACTGAAGACAGGAACAGGATGCTGCATGCTTTAAGCAGAGTTTCTCATGATTACAAGAGAGATTGAAATTGTTATATTGCAAAGCATGCCTAACATCACTACCATTGTTATTGCTGTAAATTCTTTGTTGTACAGCTGCCTTTTTTTTTTTTTTAACGCAGGCCTTTTTGGAGAAATTTGGACATTTGGCAATGAAAGTCATATGTAGTGGCCATGCCCATGATGGCAGAAAACACACACATCTGAATCTGATCTTCAGAGTACCCCTGTCAACATTCCAACAAATTAAGTCTTCCCAAAGACATCCTGACATCCTTGGTCTGCTTTCTCACAAAATCCATCTGGTAAATATCCTATAACCTAGATGAGATTTTCAACTTTAAATATTTCACTGTAGTAATATGTATTACAAATTATTAGCATGATAATTAATAGTTATAGCATTTAAGATCAGAGAACCTAATTTTTCATTTTGAAAAATAAGCAATATCCAACCTTAAAACACCTAAAATACAGCAGTTATATCCAAAATAAGAAGACTGAAATCAAAGTTACTATCAGCCTCTTTATGCCTTTGGATTTTCCATATTTTATCAGTGAGTATACAGCCACCAGGTACCTCCTCTTCTAAAGGTCTTATATCACGAAAACCCTCAACAATTTGGACTGCAAATGCCTTCCCTTACAATTCCATCCCCATTTTTTAATCAAACCAACAAACAAGTAAAAGACCAATTAAAATGCACTGGATTGACTTAATCTATGCTGAAAGACTAGGAAGGACAGGACTGAGAAACCACTAATAACTGAGATGTATGCTTTTTACTTCAAAGATTTCAATACTTGGCTCAAACTTAATATTTTCCATGAGCATTCTGGAAAAGAATTAAAACAAGGGAAAAATAATCCCTAGATTTTGAATATCAAGTTAAAATCAAATAGAGTATGGGAATAGTGACTTGTCCAAAACTTCACAGCAGGTCAGTAAAAGCAGCTTTGTTAAAGGAAAGTAGTAAGTAAAACGTGTATAAGAGTTGCATTCATACTTTGACTCATCTTGGATGGCACAAGTTGAAACTAGACAGCAAAACTATTGCAGTTACTGATAATAATTTACAAATTTAACACAATCTGCAGAGATGGAAGGGACCCACAAGGATCACTGAGTCCAACTCCTAATACTCCATAGAACAGCCCTGAGAGTCTGGGAGTCTACTCCATAGATCAGCCTGAGAGTCTACTCCATAGATCAGCCTGAGAGTCTACTCCATAGATCAGCCTGAGAGCATTGTCCAAATACTTCTTGAACTCAGGCCGTGACTACTTTCCTGGGGAAGTTTATTATTAGTTTATTATTAACTGTAAGATTGAATAATTTATTTATAATAAATACACTCCACAATTTGAAATGAGTCGTTGAAACAGAAACATGGTGTTCTTTTTTTTTCTGTTCAAGGAAGCTCTATTTCCTTGATTTTTGGTAATTCCTGTGTTAGGGCACTGCCAAGTAGAAAAAGTAAATAACTTTGTAGTCAGCGGTGACTGAAGCGAAAAGGTAAAGGGTAAAAGGAAAGTTTTTCAGACATCCTTTGTTAATCATTATTAAGTCCAAAAGAGAGCAACTTTTTTATAGCCAGACTGACATGTTTAAGAGAAAAAGGACAGTTTTCACACACACAGTCATTAGACAAGGAGATTATTTAAGACTTTTAATGTTTGAGTAAGTGTGCTTTGGAATGCAGGAAAGTGTAAAATGGCAGAGATCTCATTCAGAAATAGGCACTGTGCAAGAGTAAAGCATTGCAGCATGGAAAAAATCATGGTAAAAGCCAACCTGATGCAACACATCATCATACATGAGATAAACTGACGTTTAAATACACTGGCAAAAGCATCTGCTTTAATATCAGGTCCTTGACCTGGAGAATTAGCATGTTCAGCATGACTCCAGACTTAAGATTTTAACAGTTTAAATACTGTTCAGTGTGACTCTAGATTTAAGATTTCAACAGTTTAAATACTGTTCAGCGTGACTCTAGATTTAAGATTTCAACAGTTTAAATACTATCTGGATAAGAATTTAACCTGACATAGCTGTAATGCATGTTACAAACGCAAAGGCCACAAAACTCCAACTAACAAAATTTGTCTTACTAGCTTCAACCTTTCAATCTCTTTTTATAACAATCACCCTCCATTCAGCTCCAAAGGAGCACTGGAGATTTATCTTTCCTGGGAGTTAGGATGAGTAATCTTTGTTGGCCACGCAGCACCCTCTGTTTAAGTTTCTTGAATTAAAAGGGCAAAGGATGCTGCACTGTTGATGTGCAGTAACAAACCTACTCACCTCTCTAGCCCAAGGTATCAAGTACTTCTATTGTGTTTAGGAGAGTGGGTTTTTCCCCACATTATGGTGGCTTTCTTTGGACCAAGTTATCTCTTGTTGTCATCTTATTGCATAAGTCCCATACCTTCTCGGTGATTTCTCATGGGCATCTCTTCACAGCACAGCCAACAAACTCCAGCTCTCTCCTCACCCAGCTAACCCACTCTTTTGTAGCACTCGTCTTCTTATTGGACACAGCTCTGGCCTATTAAGGGCAGGGCTGTTCCTAATCTTTGGTGATTGGTACAGCTGCAACTCCTCAGGGGTCAGACTGCCTTCTGCACTATTCTCTTACATTCTTATCCCTCCACAATCTCTGTGCCTTTTTTTACAATTTGTTGGTCTTTCTTCTGCATCAGACTTTAGCTGCCAATGTAAAAAGTTCTGACCTGCTGCTGTAATTCTTGTATATCTGCAACCGGATGATACTGTCAACCCTCAGAATTTTTAAGTAAATTTTCCTTCTTGCCATCCTTGCCTTTACAGCCACAGCCACAACCTGAGCCAAGTTATCAAAGATCAACTATTTAAAAGGTGTACACAAGCCCAGATTATTTTAGTTGAAACAGGTACACAGGTACTCATACAAACTGTTCAACCAGAAGCACAGAATAATCTCTCAAAGACAGAACCATTCATCAAAGTATTGCCAAAATATATAACCGAAAGAGGAGAAAAACCTCTTGCAGCACTGTTAGAATATCAAAGTGAAAAAAAACCAGACCTTTATTTGGAAGCTTCTAGATGTCCTGCTAGAGTTGACTACCAGGAACACCCAGCATCTGATTTCCACAATTTTATAAGGTTAACTAATTAGGGTATCTAACAGGTACATCCAATGGGAGATTCAGCTGCCCCAGTAACCCACCCCTGGGTCAGCCCCCTTGGAGCTAGTTCAAGGGCTTCTTTGCTCCACTTTTTGTTATGACTTCTCAGATTTTGGTTGGAAAACAGTATTCTTCTTGTAGGTCCTCTTCCTGACAATAAGACTATGCAACATTTCAGGAATATTTTTAGAAAGTCAGGTTATTGTTCTAAAATCTAAGAGCAAGGGTAGGAAATGTACTAGAGTTAATTAAGAAGATATGGAACTATATAATAGTAGTTTACTGAGCTAGGAATATAAGAAAAATTTATAAAATCAAAAGTCTTTTGGGCCTCAAAAGTAATTCCTTTTCTTGGCACAGCTGTCACAGTTACTCATTTGTCCCAGAAAACAAACTAACTCCTCCAGTAGATCACAACACAAAACTGAGCAGATAACGAGAGATAACACGCATTTCTAATAAAAATGTAATTATTATTTCCTCTGAAGTAATATGAATTTCTGCATTCTGACCAGTCACATCCCAAGGTCAATAATTCAGCATTTCTGCAGAAGCCCTGAGAAAGGAACCCAGCTGTTTAGTCTCTGTTCTGCAATTCTTACCCACTGTTAACACTTATTCATTTTTGCAAGGTCTATTTATGGAGAGAGGTTCTAAATGCTCAAAGGTAGAAACCAGCCTTCCTGTTAGCTTTACAGAATACTGTATTTAAACAGTGTCAGATCAGCTGGAAAACCAAATACAAAACATTATTGAATAAATTATCATCTGTTTACATACCATCCAGACATACATGATTGCTAACATATGGAAAGAGAGGAGGGATAAGACCAGGTGAAGCCTAAGATAGGTTTGAAATAGACAAATTTTGAACCTATTCCTTTCAATCTTGCCAATATTGAAAAAGTGACCTGGGATTTCAGAACAAAAAGGTAGTTCTTCTCTTTGCTACAACTACTCACCAGCAATGCTTGGTTTCAGACAAGGAAGTAAATGCCTAATTCCTAAAGGCACTTTGAGACTCCAGTCATAATTTCATCACTTCCTGTGCAGAAGGGGAGGAGGAAAGGTGGAAGGATTTGTGGCTAAGGCAAAATCCTTCAGCTGGCTGATAGGGGACCACACAAGACAGGACCACACAGCAAACAAGCCCAGGACAGCTGCCCTTCTCAACTGTGATGGTGTCAACTGTGTGTGATACAACTGCAGCCTAACATGATCATCAGTCTACTAGAGGCCTTGGCATGGGTTATCAGAGGCCAACCATATGGAAATCTGTTAAGGGTTGTGGAGTGCTGTTTACTGCTCTTGTAGTTTCAGGCAAATGGATGTGGTGCTTCAATGCATAATTGCACTGATCAAAGGGTTTAAATATTCATGTGCTGAACTTAACTGGTCTTACTTGCTCCTGTGTTTTCACTAGATGTACATTTCATTGTAGATCAGCAGGAGTCACTAGTTCCCTAACCACTGCTTTTTCCAGAAAACATATTTTCAATAGCTGAAATTGAAAGCAAGATCCATTCCTACTGAAGAAATCAAATGCCTAAAAACCTATTAAAATGCCTTTTCCTTCTCTGTTGCATCTAAGCCAGCTGGAAGGTGTTGTCACCAGCACAATTTCTATGTAGCACAGCTAAATGTTGAGCAGCTTGGTGATGTTTGCATACTTTTTGACATGCCTCTCCATCCCACATGGTTGTTGAAGACTGCATTCTTGAGGATCTTAACATTAGCAAAAGATGTTTCATGCCAAAGAATTTCCCTTAGGACAAGTTGTAGTTTGTCAACTCCTCTAACTCGTTACTACTATACTGACATTGACAAGTATAAATGCCTACTAGACTATCAGATTAATTAATTTTCTTCTTGAATGTCTTCTATAATTACAGACAAATAATTTTCAGGGCTAAATCAATGTCTAAACTAGATCTTTTCCTCCAGAAAACTGGAATAAATAGTTATTTACACTTTAGCTCTGTAATGGTCTGTTTTGAAGAATAAGTACTTATTTTAATGTTGAGTTGAAAAAAAGAGTAAGACAGCTTTGCAGTTTAGACAGTAGGTTTTTTCAAAGCCAATTTGGATCACTAATTTCTTCTGGAATTGGAAAAAATCAACGTACCATGCAGAATTCAGCTGGAGTATCACTTATTTCAATTCAGTTCTATTGAGCAAAACCAAATTATCAGTTTATTCTAAGACTGCATATTATATTTAAGTGTTAAGGAAGCAAATAAATGAACATGACTTAACTACCTTTTTTGTTAGCCTGCTCGCTTATCTCACTCTAATAGTACACTCATACACATCGATAACAAATTTATTCATCCCAGATGTTGAGTATTTCTATCACTAATATTTAGAATTATCCCTTTTCATAAAAAAAAAGATTATTAAAAAAAATAAAAGGAAATTATGAGTCTACAAGTAAGAACTCAAATACATTTGAATTGCCTGAAAATTGAGGTTTCTTGTAGTTCTTGGAGGGATGATTCACTTGCTTTCCTCTCCTATGGCTAAATTGAAAACTATAATCATTCCTATTCTAAAACTGCATTTTATGCCATTACCTCTGCTTTAACCAGTATGCTGTAAATAATCATTGACCAAATCTGGCCTCATTTAACTTCACTGTTTCCATTACTCTGCTGAACATCCATGCATACAATCTTCCGGATTTGATATGTAACCAAACATGCAAGGAGTTACTATGTTTGGAAAGCTAATGTAGGATAACACTTGAATTTCCTTAGGTGTTGCTTGTTTATATATGAAAAATAATGCAAAATTCTCAAATTCTTCTATAAAATATAATCTGGCAGTTACCTGAAAGAAATTTGCTGAACACTCAGGAAAAAAGAAAAAAAAAAGCTTGCTATAAAATTTTGGCTATATAAAATTCTGTCAGAAAGCTGTAACATTGAGTGAGATGAAAAGGGACATTAAAAGGGACAGATAATTCCCATTTCCAGTGAAAGCTATAGCTGTTGCCACCAAAAGAAGGGACCACAATTCCACAATAGGAGCTGAAATTCATATCTGGCTGATAGAAAAAGCCTGATGGAGCATGGGTAAGGAAGTATTCTGTGATTGAAAGGAGTAGACAGTATGACAGAAAGATGTACAGTTGACAGAAATATATATTGCTATTCCTCTGTATTGTAATAGATACCATGAAATCATTTAAAGAATCCTTTTAATCCCCTACAGATTCCACTGACCCAGCAAAGCTATATCCTCACTTCAAGCTCTAAGAAAAACCACAGGTTTTTATGGAGTTTTCAGACTCACTTTTACATCCAAGATTTTTCTTCTTGTATGGATCATCCATGGCAGAGGTGACAGGTGTTTGTAAAATTGGATTGCTTATCAGAAAATAAGCATTCAAACAAACTTCACATAATTTCACAATGAATTTATTTACTTACAGTCTTGGTAAGTAGGTATCAGCTTGAAAATGCCATTTTTGTTTGGCCGAGCTGACTCAGGTTGCATGCACATGGTTACATAGAAATGATGCTTTATACTAGTCTCCCTGTTTCCAAAGACAAATTTTACTTATTTTGCTCCCACTGGAAGGATTCCAAAGTAAATATCCATTCTTCCTGCAATTCTTATTGAAAATGTGATGACTGTTGCTTTGCAAACTATCCCATTGGAACCCTGGAGGACATCTGGCATTCAGGTGATTTTGTGTGGATACTCATTATTGCAATCTAAATTTAAAATAATCTGGCATTACCACTTTGCTACAAATTTCCCACTTCAGCTGTATTATATAGTTATGGAATAATTTAAGCTGGAAGGGATCTTTGGAGGTCATGTAAGCCAACCTACAAACACACACACAATCAAGAAGAGAGACATTGTCTCAGGACAACCTGTTTCACAGCTTTACAAAAGGGTTGAGCTTCACAAAAAGCTGGGTTGTGGGTGTTACAGAAACCAGTATTATGTATTTGGAGATAGGTAATATATAAGAAATCTGGTAAAAAGTCATACTAAACTTAGGTTTTTTTAATAACCTATTGAATTTCTTTATGTTTGAACCTGTCTGTAATTCACCATGAAATAAAAAAGTCCTCTGTAAATAGTGTTGATAAGTATTAATACCTCTCAAAGAGGATACAGTGAATTTTCACCTGTAAACATAAATACAGAATAATGAAATATGCTGAATTGGAAAGGACCCATCAGGGTCATCAAGTTCAACTTCTGGCCCTGCACAGGATATCCCAAGATTTACCCCATGTGCCTGAGAGCATTATCCAAACACTTATTGAACTCAGAGAGGTTTGGTGTTCTGACCACTTCTCTGGGGAGCCTGTTTCAGTGCCCAACACCCACTGTGTGAAAAACCTTTTCCTGACATCCAGCCTAAATGTCCCCCAACTCAACTTCATGTCATTTCCTCGAGTACTGCCTCAGGTCACAAGAGTGACAAGATTGGTGCTTGCCCCTCTGCATTCCCTCATGAGAATGTTGAAGACAAAAATGAGGTCTCCCCTCAGTCTCCTCTTTTCCAGGTTGAACAGACCAAGTGACTCCAGTCACTACTCATACTGCTCCTCCTCCTCCCTTCACTATCGTTATTGCCCTTCTTTCAACACTCTCTAATAATTTAACATCTTTCTTACATTGTGTCACACAAAACTGCCCCTAGCACTCAAGATGAGGTCATCCCAGCTCAGAGCAGAGTGGGACAATCCCCTGCCTTGCCTGACTGGTGATGCTGTGCCTGATGCCCCCCAGGACAGGGTTGGCCCTCCTGTATGTATTATACATGCAAGGGTAGAAGAAATATATATTAGGGGAAAGAATATACAGCACCCAGAAAGAAAAGACTTGCGTGTCCCTTTAAACAATGTGCTGTATCTTAGTTTTCTTGTGGTTGTCACTTTTCTCTATGCAAGAAATGTGGGCCTAGTGAAATACTCTGTGATTTGAGTATCAGAAATATTTCTTTAAATACATCACAGAAAAAAAACTACTGAAGGAGAAAGAAAACCATCCAAATGAAGGAAGAAAAGATAGTTTGTTTACATGCTTTTCAGCTGCCTGTAATGTTTTTAGTTAAGTCACTTTAGACTTAATTAAATTTAAATTACTTCTGCTTATCAGACTGAATGGAAGTGCTTAATACTGATGTTTTACTATACTGTAATATAAAAAAGGAGTTTTATCAATCCCAAATAAGCACAAGGACAGAGGATATGGATGCTAATGCATAATTTTGGTATTTTGTGATTTTGCAAGCTGATTTTTAAGGCACTTTGGACACCAAAATTCCATTGAAGAAAATCATTGAAGAAAACACTCTTTTACCATTTCAATTATAAAGTGATGCAAAAATTCAGCATGTATTTGGTATGTCCTTGGCTAAAAAAGGACATACATTTTCTCCTGACCTGGTAACCTGGGATCCATCTACATCATTCTGCCTACAATATATAACAGGACTCTCACTGACAAACCAAAAATTTTATGAAATACTGGAGCTATTTTTTTCTAAAATATCTCTAATTAGAGGAAAACATACTGAAGTTGGAGACCTCTATCATTTCAATAACCTGGTTTGAAATATGAACTCAGAAGTACTTACCTCAGTAAAAGATAAAATACAGCATGACAGCAGAACGAATAGCAAGTGGGGTGCACACACTGTCTTTGATGACAAAGTATGTCAAAAGATCAATTCCATTTTAACTGTGTGTAAATCTTTGATCAACATGCTCATCCCATCAAAGGACAACTGGATTTCTCCTGGGATTCACTGTCTTCTAAAGTGACATAGGCACTACATAGTTATGCTGTAAACCATATGCTCAAGCTGAGGATACTTATGTGCTACTAGGATCTTTTAGGCTACAATTCTTCCACAATTTTGACAGAGATTTTAAACAAACAAACACCACACAAAGCTAATTTGCAAGGCAAGGAGCCTTAAATATTTTGATTCCTAAGACAGGAGGAATTCATATAGATACAAAATAATGCATCCATATGTTAAAAGAAAGAACGTGGAGAAATAGATTAGAGATAGATTAATAGACTATAAAGGACAAAGTTTAGAGCCTTCCAATGATTTTGTACCAAATCACAATATCTTTGCAAACAACCTAAAACAGAGACCCAATTGTTAACATTTTCTGAGAAATTCCTTAGTTCTCAATGCAATTTTAAAGACATCACAGATTATTGTGCACTTTATTCACTCTGAGTTGGAACAAATGAATACCACCACTAGACCTGTTTCCCAAGCAGATGAATGTGCAAACACTCCTGGTGACATCACTTTATGTATATAAATTTAAAATCCATTTTACTTTAATTGTCAAGCACATGACTTTGAAACTCACTTTTTGCAAACTGTCATGACAATAAAGCTGAATTACATAAATGTAGATTGAAAGTGAACAAAAAGGGAACATTAAAAAGTTCTATAATTTAAAAATATGAATGACCTTTTGAGTCTGCTGCTACCAGAAAAAATTCAGTCATCTGTGTCCTCTTCAAAATCATGACCTTAAAGTGAAACTGAGAAATTTCCAGTCAGCTATTCAAAACTTTTTGTTCCCAAAAATGGTGCTGTATTATATACACTGTAAAGTGTATACATTAATGCAGCTAGTTTATAACTCCATCAGGTGTAATGATCTTAACATCATTCTTCTAATGCATAAGGCACAGCATACTTCCTCTTCCTTACAATTTTCATTGGTAGTTTATATTCCTCAAGCACTTTTTAAACTTGATATCACAGTACACCTCTGAAAATCCATAATAAACTTTACTGTGTCATTGCAATTGATATGCAGGCATACTGCATATAGCCAGCAGTAAATTTTTGCATCTAAGGATTTTCTCAGGCAATCTGTATATTTGTCAAAAGACATATTTAGAACCCATTTTTTTCATATTCTAGGGTATAGGCTCTAGAGTAGAGTATACACAATTTTATACCTATTTGGTACGTACAAACATGAAATGCAGATTTGTGGATATAGACAGAGTGTTTCACTCTAGCTATTCACAAATGTAATACACACATATCCAGAAATGAATATGCAAATCCTGGCTCCCCTGACGCAGTTGGCAGAATTTTTATTGACACCCACAAGGCCTAGTTTTCACCTGTGATTACTGACCAGTAGACAATGTTTCCATTAGTTCAAATTACAAAAAGACTGAGGAGACACCTAATTCTTAAACAACTTAATATTTTGAGGAGTCCGTGTTTTCTTTCTGACTGAAAATTTGAAAAGTTCTCTTTTTATAGCTCAGTTGAAAGTCTCAGGAGCCTAGGTGTATTTGCAACTCAGCATTCCTTTTGTTCCCAGTAAATAAAAATGTACCTATTTAGATGCTCATCAATATTCAGAATAACTTAAAAAGGTAGCCAACTTCTAATATGGCTGAAAGAGCAAGTAGTTCCCCAGACAGTAATTTCTGAGTCCTAATGTTATACACGTTATCCCACTGGTAGTAGACTAACTAGTAAGTAATGCATGCATAAACCATATCACATTAGCACCAGATTATTCCTGTAGAGATGTACTCTGCTTCTTTGATCACTAAGTATGCAGCCACACACGCACAAAAAAACACCATCAGAAAAGTCTGGGTTCAATACATTCTACAGTTCTGACTTTTTGTTCTTTCATTTTCATAGAATAATGTGAGTTTAAACCAGTCATACCAGTTCCATGTTACAAACTTTTTACACTTTGAAGATATTCAAGAGATACGGACTTCTTTCTAACAGTGAGTAATATTGCCCTTGGGGGAATATGTTTTCCTGTCCCTGAAATATTAGTTCTTGTGTCCCCCATTACTTCCAGCTGTGATGCCCCTGGTTATGTACTCATTATAGTGCCAATCTTGACACAAAATTGACAAAATTTAAATGACAACATACCTTGTTCACATTCAGAGATAAATTTTTTGCTGGAAATTCCAGTTGTGTTACAGTATTACCTCGATTCTTCATTTTCTATAACTCTTCACTGATCCTTGACCCACAAAACTCTTACAGAGATGATAATTTTCACTTCCATTTTTGCAAATATTCCTGAGAGTGTGCAAACATTTAAAGGCCATTACTGAACCTTTACCTAATCCAATTTCATTTTCAGACTGGTAGGGGTTAATCTGATTCTGTGCTGGACTTTTTGTTTGGTTGGTTTTGCTTTTGAAAGAATGTGCAATTCCTTCCACAAATGCTGTACTAGAACTATAAGCTAGAAATAAGGCAAGAGACCATGTAACAGACAGAGCTATATCTCCACTTAGTATTAAAGATACCTGCAAATAATGTCCTGGAACCTACAAGCATCCAGGTAAATGTTTTGCCTCACTTTCTGTCCCTCTATTATTTGAATTAACACCAAATATAAAGATGACATTATCTATGTCCATGAGAAGAAGGAGCCATATGAACACAAAACAAACAGCAAACAAAAGCCACAAACATGCAAACAAACAAAAAACCCCTGACTTAGTAGTATATTTTCAATTTTCATGTCATTGAATATGCCGATCAAATAACAACACTATTCAGTCATCAAGTAAAACTTGCCTTCCTTACCTTCATTCCTCTGCGTATCAGCGTGATCATTGAAAACCCTATGTTCAATCCAACTAGACTCCAACTTTAATGGTCCACTAATCCTAGAAAATATTTGTTGCCTTTTGCATAGATGAAGAGATTACTTTAGCATCAACTGAAGTGACATCCTACAGAGTTAGGTCAATATCTTCCTTCCTTTCCTGTTCCAGTTCTCCTTTCTTTTTCATTACCAGCCCTCATCAAGTAGTAAGCCTGTGCCTCAAAATCCCTTTGGAATTATGCACATTCTCTTCCCCTATGTTAGCAAATCCAGCAGATTCCCAAAGACCCAGGATCTACTGTTTCTTTCTATTCCTGTACACATCAAAGAATTGTTTTGTTACTTTTTCTCCCTCTGTGTGAAGAATCTGTAAGTTGCACACATTTAATCAGAAGAAATAGTTTCTGAGAATTGTTTTTTATAGTCAATCTTTTACTTTGTTGGGTTTTCTTTGATCTTCATGCAGTTATTGTAAATAGTGAGCAAATCCTCTTCTAGAGCATATCTCTGGGAGAGATACCACTACTCCACCTTACTTTCACCTCCATCTATTTCTGCTAAATTATTTTTCCACTTTGAGATATTTCCATTTTCCTTGCACCATTACAAGACAATTTTTCATATGATGACTGATGCAATTTCTCTAATTTAGACAAAGGAGCTTTGCTCAGCATTCCAAATACATCTAGCTGTTGGATATACAGAACTCCAAATTTTATTTAACAGCATAGAACAATCATCTCCACAGGGCTGATCTATTCAAAATCTACATTCCTTGAACCTACATTGGCATTTCATTAAGCACTGGAAAAGAGCCTTTTCTGCTATTTCCTTTGTGCATTTAATATTAACATAAAAGAAACTGCTAAGCAGAGAGGTGTACTTAAGGTAAAGGGACTACTCAATATTTATTTTTATTCTTTTGGGGGTTTTAATTCTGCCTCTGTCATGGATTTTTTTACCAAGGGATCTTAAAAGATGACTTAACCAGGAAAATAATCTAGTTGAAAAGATTTTTTTATCAACATGTCTAAATTTAAGAGACTTCAAACATAAATTCTAATTAACATATCTAAAGTGATTGTAGCCATTTTCAAATGTTCAGATTAATTTCCCTAGGGTAAATACCGAGTACTATAGACATTCAGGAAAGTTTTCCAAGCTCAGGGAGACATTCTGGCCACTTCAGTGAAGATGTATTGTCTTAAAAGGACAGAGACAAATGAATTAAATTTTCAGTTTCAGAGCTACATCCAGGTATAAAACCTCTCCAAAAAATTGAGATATTGAACTAAAAATTTTGCTCTTGATCTGTGTTAAACACCTATTATAAGTATCTACCCTGCAACATTCTATCTTGTGAAGTTAATTTTACTCATAACCAAATAGCACATGCTCACTTCAGCAAACCACAAAGCCCAGAGCTCCAGGGACACTGCAAATGCAAAAGCCAAGCCAATGAGAGAGCATCACTGCCCCAACATTCCTCTCTCCACATGCTTGGCGCCACTCATGTGCTTGGCACCTCAGCAAAAGGCAGCTTTTACTGCTCTGCTTAGGGTTAGGCTTGTGCTCAAGGGTAGGCTTCAGAAAACCACAAAGCCTAGACATCCTGGGACAAGGCAACTACAAAAGGCATGCAAAGGGGAGCACTTCATGTCATCTCATTACATTTCATTACAATCCTTTCATTTCAGAATTTTCCTTTATTTATTTCCATAGAATTTCATTTCATAAGTCCACCCAAGTCAGTTTGTTTTGATTTGTTCTCTGACTTTGAGATTTTATTTCCTTTTATGAAAGGAAATTCTTCATTTCATGAAAGGAAATGAAATCTTGCAATTTCAATGTGGATCAATTTGGCAAAGTCTGGTCCGTTTCCCTGCACTTCATGTTACCACATGCCATTTTATTGTTGGCCCTTTGGTGAAGAAGTTTTTATTTTCTTGAAGCATTTCGTTTCATCAGTTTCTTCTCCCTTTTTTTTTTTACTTTGTTCCCTGATTTGGGGATGTCAGCAAAGTTCATTGTGCTATGTTTCAGTCCTTTAGTCCAGTGCACCTCGTTTAATTGTAATCCATGTGGTTGTAGTCACTCCATTTAAATTTTTTTTTTAATTGCATTTTCGTTTATCATCTCTCCCTTCCAGAGTGATTGTGAAACTTTCTCTTATGTTTTCAATATTTCGTTTGTTTCGTGAAAGAAATTTCTTCTCGGCACTGTCCCAAGATTGCTCACGCCTCACCTTGCTACTTGACACCAGCATCAGCCCAATGCTGGTTTTAGAGCTCCACCTAGGGTTAGGATTAGGGTTCAGGAAACCACAAAACCCAGTGCTCCAGTGATACTGCAATTGCAAAAGGCATGCCAAGGTGAACATGGCACTGCCCCAACATTGCTCCCTCTTCATCTTTCTGCTTGGCACCAGCCTCGGATGAATGATCTACTTACTGCATTGCCTAGGGCGAGGGTTACACTTAAGGTTAGGGTTCAGAAAACCACAAAGCCCAGAGCTCCAGGGACACTGCAACCACAATAAAGCGTGCCAAGAGGAGCACAGTGCTGTCTTAACCTTGCTACCTCCTTGTCTTTCTGCTTGGCACCAGCCTCAGCTGAATGCTCTGGTTTTAGAGCTCCACCTAGGATTAGGGTTACACTTAGGATTAGGGTTTAGAAAACCGCAAAGTCCAGAGCCGAAGTCCAGGGACACTGCAACTGCAAAAAGAGTAACAAGGGGAGTGCTGCACTGCCCCAGCATTGCTCCCTCCACACCTTGCATCTTGGCATTACCCACGCGCTGGGCACCTCAGATTTAGGCACAACAATGTTGGGGCCTTTCCAGGATCACCTTTCCATGCCTTTTTCAGCCCCACTGTTCCTGGAGGTCTAGGCTCTTCTACTCTCTCAATGCTGACCCCAACCCTAATGGCAGCTAGGTGCTGTGGCAGAGGTCCTTATTGCCATATGTGGCACAGATTAAAAAGTGAGGAGCCAGCAATGTCACCACCCCACCATGAGGAAAATTCTTTGTTACATGAAAGGAAATGAAATCTCAATAGTTC
This sequence comes from Agelaius phoeniceus, assembly GCF_051311805.1. NCBI lineage: Eukaryota > Metazoa > Chordata > Aves > Passeriformes > Icteridae > Agelaius > Agelaius phoeniceus. The sequence goes on along the minus strand of NC_135268.1, from coordinate 33,930,301 downwards.
AATCAGTGTAATTTCATTAAATTTTGATTAGTTTTGTGGCACTTCATTTCATTCAATTCCATTCCAGTGATTTGACTTCTCCTAAGTATTTTCTTTTTTTTGTTTTAATTTTGTTTCATTATCTTTCCTCTTCTGTCTTTTCATTTAACTTCTCTACTTGCTTCCTCATTCTATTTCCCTTCATGAAACAAATTTCATAAAAAGAAACAAAATCTCAATATTTCACTGAGTATCATTTCATCCTGTTTCCGTCCATTTCTCCGCACTTTGTTTCATTCCATTCCGCTCCTGCCACTTCATGGCAGAATTTTCTTTTTTTTCCATTTCATTTAATTTCATTATATTTCCTTTCCTGTCTTTTCCTTTAACTTCATTCCTTGATTATTAGCCATACCAATTAAATAAAAACCATATTATTTTATTTTCCTCACCTTTAGAAAATTGCTGCATTATGACAATTTATCAGAGGGGAAGGCTTAAGAGAAACTTCTATTTCACAACTCTGTATTTTTACTGTAGTTTTTTTTTTTTTTTTTCATTTTCTGGATAGCTGGACACCAATGAAAAAGGAAGAAGATGTATTTAAAAAATGATAAAATTAACAATTCAGATTTCTCCAAATCTAATCCTTTTTTTCTCCTTGCAAGAATTACTGGCCAAATTCTCTCCACATTTTCCAGTCTTTTCCACTACATCACAAATGTTATTTTCAGCAATTAAAAAATGCCTGCAAGCAATTAGATTTGAGTTACAAACCATCTCTACCACAGTCAAAAAACATTTAGAGTGCCTCTTACTTCTAAGTTCAGAATAAATATAATCTTCAGTTCATTGTCAATTAACCCAGACCCCATAGTTGCGTGAAATCCAGTGGTAGGCTAAGTTGAACTCCATGACTTTAAAAACCTTTTCCAACCTAAGCCATTCTCAGGTTCTCAGAATACTCACCTCACTGCTGGCATTCACCTTTATTAGGATGTAAAACTTTACTTTAAATGAAGGAAAAATCAGACTAAACTAAAAACCACATGCTATGAAAATCCAGGTAGCTATTTTTTAAAGGAAATAAGTATTCTATATCACAAAATCAATTTTAATTGGATACTTATGCTTCAGCTGTTCTCAAAACACTGAGTCTAAAATGATAAGTAATATCAGAAATAGAGGCAAAACCTTGTTGTAGACAAATGGACAACAATATTATGACATTATCTGTTTCTCATATCCATATTAAATTCCTACACATACTTTTGTAGTTGAAATTCTGGTTTATTACTTCTCACCTATTTCAGTGAGTTTATTTAAATGCAGATTTATCTCTCAAGTCATTTTGCTGCTGTAGGCACTCACCTAGCTCAAAATACTTACATTAGGTAACCACAATTTTACAGAAATGTGTATAGTAACTGTTGGAGGTGGAAAAGGGAAGATTAGTTTTCATGTTTTCATACATTACTATGTGTATTGCAATAATATTCTTAAATTGTCCTAACTTAAAACAATATTAAATAGAATAATTTCAAGTCTATATGAAAATGACATTAAAGTGCAACTGAAAGCAGCTTTTAAACGTCTTTTGTTTTTTTTTCTTTAAATTCCTGTGATTACCAAAAATACATTAGACCTGTGATAGGCTTTTTTGAAGAGCTTTAAAAGCCCATTAACCTAAAACTATTACAAGAAGCAGATATTTCTGAATAACTAGGTTATATTTCTCTAGGACAAGCTCAGCTTTCTTCCTTACAATCAAATTATTAGCAGGTATTAGTTGCCTCAGGGAAGTACTATCTGCTTCTTAGTGACCCTCTCCTTAAACCCACCATCTATAGAGAAGCATATTTGCTTACAGAATAACAGAATTTTTACCCAGGGCAAGGAAATCTGTAGAGAAAAATTTTGCAATCACCTTTGACTAGAGAAAAAATAAAAGAATGTTTTGCAATTTTTAATGTCATTTAAGTTCACAAAATCCCAGGAAGGATGTAAATTTGCAGCAACATAGCAAAGCATAAAGTAAGAATGTCTAGTTCAAAATTGTGCTTGTTTCATAAATAATGAATGGTGTTTGTCACCATAATCAGAACCCTGATCAATTTTATTTTAATGCTAAGCTGAAATCAAAACCTCCTCAGGCAGCTGTGTCAAATCACTACTCCAATGCAAAAAGCTCAGCAAAGGAATAGAGTGCATGAATGCTTATTTTCATATCTTGAAGGTCTCCTTGCATTGGAGACCACATCTTATTTTTTACAAATTTTTTATCTGCCAGTCTTTGCTCTTCTCATAAACTCAGATAAGACCCAAGTAAGCAAATCAACTACCTGGATTGACTCAACTTCTTCAGCACTGAAATAGGCAACATGAATATGCCTACTTACTTAGGATGCCTGCATGTTGGCATATATTCTCCTCTGCTTCCACAGGAGCCATGGAGAACAGGAAATGCCGTTTCTTCAAACAGTGACTGCATATACTTCCATTTCCTGCTTCTGCTGCCAAGCAAACAGCTTCAAAAATCCATTGTCAGGGATGGACTCTATGGCTGCACAGCACCATGTGCACACTAAAAAAGATCACAGAATCACAGAATATATCAAGTTGGAATGGACTCACAAGGATCACCAAGCCCAACTCCTGGCCCTGCACATGACCATCCCCAAGAGTAACACCATATGCCCTGAAAGTGTTGTCCAAATGAAAATGCATTGGTGAGAAGTCCCAAATTGCACAAAGTATACTAGCAAAATATATACTAGCAACAGCATAGGACTCCTTTTCTTTTTTGCCCCAGGGTATTGCCAATTTCAAAAATTCACGGCCAGATAACATTGCTGTAAGTATTTCCCCAGTTTAGCAAAGTGATATTCCCATTAGTAGGATACAGAGCAGCTTGGATATTGGGCAACTTGACTATGCTGCAAGTCTGCATGTCACAATTCTTGTCAAAGTAGAAGAGGACATAAGGCAGCTGCTAACCAATCTAGGCTGATACAGCACAGTGTATCAATCCCTTCATAACTGCAGCTATCTCAGGAAATAATCAACCCAATAGAAGGAACAGCCACTGTTTAGCCCTCAGAACAGTTTACACATTACATGACGCCGTACCTGTAATGCTTCTGCTGGAGCACAAAACTATCCACTACTAAACTCTCTAGTCAGTTAGGCCCTGCACAAATTCAGCATGTGACAACATTTTGGCACACTTCAGAATTAACTGTAAAACTCCATGCAATGTAATTCAAAACTACTACTACGAAGCTTCATCCCCAAAGTTCCTCAAATTGTTCAAAATTCATATATAATTTGGCGTACTATGCAGGCAGAGGCACATGTATGAAGGGAAAATGTAACAGCATATTGTACCATCAAATATAGAGCATAATAAACTTTGTCAGCAACAATCATGGATGATCATAGCAGCTACACAGTTTTACAACTCCATAAACCTAAAATTAGAGAAATTACTTTTCCCACAAAGTATATTTGGAGTTAACAACAATCCATGTTATTTCTGCTATTTTCTTAATGTAAAGAGATATAAGATGTAACTAGTAATATCAACACAATCTGTGTTTGACAAATCTGTTTTCCCAGATAAAACAAACAAAAAAATGCACAAAGATACACAGTCACAAATACAGCGAAATTTCCATAAAAAGACACATATGCTTACACCCTTCAGTGAAGACATCTGGTGACATAAATCTGATTACAAATTTGACTTTCTGAAAGCAATACTTGCCCTAATATATGAATCTTTCATGAAGAAAGAAGTGTCTACAGAGCAAGTAACCTCCTAGTATCAGAAAGCGCTGTTCAGTCTCATGTTCACCTACTTCTGTCAACAGAACCATTTAAATTGTGGCTGATTAAACTACCTTTGCTGTTACCATGGGTTTATTCAAAAGTAACTACAAATAATGACCTAATGCAAGCAAGCAACTACATATGTATAGCAAGCCTTCATCTTTTAACTACACCACATAATCTGCATAACAGACTGTTCAACGGGCACCCAGTTCTGTGTGAATCTGTGAATTTGCTACCCTCTAAACATTCCTCTTCCACATCCTCTTCATTCCCTTGGTCTACTGCCTCTTCAAGATCCCTCCCAAACCCAACCCATCACATTCTATGATTCTATGAAAAACACACTGTATCCCTACACGTGGAATTCAATGAACCTAGGTAAAACATGCTGGTTTAGTGGAACAAAACTTATAAAATTAAAGTGGAAAATGCAGCTTAATGTTAACAACTGGAGTAGCAAGACTAAGTCCATAATAAAATGAAAGTCCACAGAATGAAGATATTATCTCTTGCATAATTGTGTGTCTTAGCTCTATGATCATGGTTCCTAACAAATGTGATTATCAGCTGCCAGAATGATAAGCATTTTGTCATTTCTGCATCAGTCCACTAAGCATTAGTGCTAGAAGCAGTAAAATTAAGAAGATGCAATAAAATGAAATGGACTTAACAGAATAAATGGTTACCAGAATTACTGAACCTACTGCTCAACATACAAAAATACTACCACAGAGTACTCTGTAGTGCATTATCCTTTTTTAGCTACAATTCTTTCTCCATACTAAAAAATATTCTGAATTAGGGACATAATTTCTCACTTCAGCCTAGAATTTTTGCCTCTAACCACTGTGACTACCACTATTCAAGATGGCCAAATATAAACATTTACAGGACAAAATGTAGTCTTTCTACCTTGTAATTGGTGAGATGCTGTACAAAACAGGAGGGGAAAAAAAAAAAAAAAACACCAAGAAATTTTAATGTCCATAGAATTATTAAGGCTGAATACTTTTACAATCTTCTGGTATATTTCCAGGATGATAATCTGAATGGGGACAGCCATCTCTGGCAGTATTTCAGAAAAGAAACTAGACAGGCTTATTATACACCTACACAATGGTTTAGAGACAGTTAAAGATTTTGTGAAGGCCCAAGAAATTGTTCTCCACTACCATGGTTTCAATTTTTTTTTTTTTTATGCAAGAAAATGTTCATCAATATCAAGGTCAAAACTCCAGACTCTCCCAGAAGCAGTATTCTATTCCAGGCCAACTATCATCTCATCAGGTATCTTAATTTTTAATATATTTCAGATAAAGCCTTTCAGAATGACAGAGTTTTCTTTTCTGCTGACAGTAACTGCTCAGAATTGCCAATAATCAATTCACAGAAAATAAACCATGTTAAGTTTGAAACAATCCTTTGTTTTCAGGTCTCCATTAACTTTTAAATTGTTATTACAGCACTGTGAAATCAGCTCCATGTAAAATAGAAGCAGTAGTGCTTTATTTAAACTCTTTTTTCCCCAATTTTTATGCCTACAAGCATGAATTTTTTTTAGATTTTTCTGCATTCCCCACTGTTTAACAAGAGCCCACAACTGATTAATACTCTCACCTTCTCCTTTATTCCAGCTGTGTGAACTAAGCAGAATACTCAGGGTCATTTTATCTAAAATATCACCTGGATTTATTAACTCAGAGCAAGAATCAATTGATCCTAAGCATATACTAAGAGATTTTTTATTTCCCCCCAAAAACCCCTGGTGAAATTGGTGGTTGGGTCTGGAAGAAAAATGTGTGAGGGCCAGGAAAGGTGTTTGATGCACTAAACGATATTAATGCTAGTACAATTAGGAATTTAATCCCCCCTTTAACACTCAAAAGTCAGGAAATACAAAATTATGGTTCCTGTAAGTGTCATAACTCATGCTCTTGCATACATGCTTTATTTTATATTACACCCTGTTAAATTTCTAGGAACTACATGGGTAAGTTATAGTTCTTTTTCAAGTATTAATTTGAAATTCTTGACTGGAGAACATGAGGGCATAAAAGAAACATTCAGCAGCATGTTACAGAGCTACAAGCCTGTCTTGTCTCTACAAACAAGCAAATTATATGTAAAACTTGGTGGGTTTTGCTGGACCTTTACTATACTGTACTACATTATCAGACTTAACTAGCAGAATGTTCAGCAAGGATCAGCACTCCACATAGTCAAAAACTCCTGTGGTTTGAAGAGCATCAGCTGGAGAGGAGTTACTCAGTAGTCAAGATAGGGAAGGTTGAGTTCTTAAATTTCTACCTGTTGATACATCATAAAAACCAAAGAATTGCAGATATCCACTTGAGGGAAAAGGAGTGGAGAAAAACAATTCAACCTTTGACACTGAGGATCAAAGAAGTGGATAGAAAAGGAACAAATCTGAAAAACTAAATCATTACATTTATTCCACACATAAGTGCAACATGCCTCAAGAGAGAGCAACTTTCCAGCCTGTTAAGCTCATGAAGTTGCATGTGACTTTTTAAGCAAAAAATTGTTTACTGTACTTTACAATATTCAGTAAATGTTCACTTTCTTGAAATTTAAATAAAGGTAACTTTTCAGGAAACTCAAGATACTGCTTAAATTCTTACTCGAGGACAAATAATATCTAATAAAGTTATGCAACACCATTTTTTATTTTCTCCATCTTCATCTAATTGTTGCTTTCCAGGTGACATTAACTTATGTTAATATTCTTCACAAGCCATTGGTTTGAGTAGTTTTTTTATAAATGTGTTTGCTACATCTCAAATGTCAGAACTCTCTAAGCCTGAAGTCATTCACAGGAAAGACTTATATTGTTTCTATCGTACTTGAAGCATATCCTGATATAACTAGGAAACAGAACAGGAGTGTAACACTAATCTCATATTAAAGCATACATAGCCACAGGCATTTAAAGACATTGTCATGCTATATCATAGGAAGAGATAGTACAAATCACAGGACTCCTTCCTACATTTAACACATTTCTCAAACTACTCCTTTTAGCTCTGCTCTCTCATTTTTTATCCATCATCCTGCAACAGCATTTGGTAATGCCCCATGTTTAATCCATGCGGCATAAACTATTTTACATGTTTTGGCAGAAGAGAAGGATATCACCTGACTCCAGAATATTGGCACTATAATAAAAAATATTTTCCTCAAAACCCTCTCTCCTTCAGAAAGTTAGGGTATCTTCAGAGTCAACAGGTCATGCTCCATTTGGCATTTTTATTACTCTCCAGCTGAAGTGGATCAGCTACAGAAGAACCTGATTTTACTTTGGGGTTTTCAGCATTTTGTTTCAAGCCCTTCTTTTAAAACACAGAAAAATCTGGAAAATAGAACTCTTTAAGTTTCAACAACAATCCAAATTTAACAAACTTAATCATTACACTTCATAATTTTAGTGTTTGAATTGTGAGATTGAGCTCCTGAGCTGGCGATGTTATAAAATGCTAATACTTACCCTGCATTTTTCAACACTCAGAGAAGAAAAAGATTTATTTAAAATAGCACTGGTTGCCAGTCAACTCCAAAAAGAGAGACTTGACAGACCTGTCCCTGGCATAGAGATGTCATTTGATATAAAGGAAGCAACATTCTCTTTAGCTCACCCCTCAGAAATACCTTTAGTACCAAAACAGCCTCTAGAATCAAAAGCAGGTTTTGCTCATCTGCAATGACCAGAAAGCTTTGAGCAACTTCAGCTTATGTGCTGTGTTCTCTAGCAATTCCTAGCAGACTGGTACACAAAGCAGCTAGATCCTGTGCCTTAATGACCTTCAAATGCTTTTTGCCAACACCCAAACTCTTGAATTTGGCCTGGCTGCAAAGATGAGCACTTGCCCATTACCGAGTGACTGAGAGATGGGACTCCAAAGAAAAGAAGGAGTGCAAAAGTAATCCAAGCAAAAAAGCCAAAGCCCGGGCAGAAGCCAGAGTTGAAGCAGTTTACTGAAGCCAGAGCATGTGAAGTCCGAGCATAGAAATAGAGGCTATTGAAGTCATTGAAGTCAATTATTGTTCATCAAAGATGAGTTTATACACTGTTGCAGCTCCAAACAGTTACAGCTCTAAGCAGTCATATCCTTAAGTAAGAATTTTCCCACTACTTACAGACAGCCTATTGTTTTCATTACTTAGCAGCCTTACAAAACTACATGGTTTCAAAAACTTTGATATCCTGTTCTTTCCCAGTCTCATATCTGTACTCACTTATACCACAGCCTGTATCCAACCAAGGCCAGAATATCTTGATCCATAAGCTCCATATGCTCCCTGTTCTATCTCCCATTTGGTTTCCCACAGTCCCTGATAAACACAAAAGAAGAGAAGTACTTCAGCCTTTACCATGTGCTTAACAGCTTTCCCATTCCCATATCCACCTTAGCATAGTAAAGAGAATAGAACCCTTTTGAATGGTCCTTGCGAGACATTTAAAATTTTTTATTATTATTTAGTCATCTAATTACAACCCTTTTTTCAGCCTTTGTCTGTGAACTTACAAGCATTCTGCATTTCTCTGTCCACATATGGTGCATTCCCCGCCTTACTGTACTGGGGCTCCCTTGAGAGCAAAGCCTCCAAGCATTGCTACAATGCATTCAGCAACAAACCCAGCAGGATACTAATGGGCTGTCTTCATTAACCTTTGCTGATCTAACTGTGCTCTTGTACTTGCACTCTGCACATTTGTGATGTCTCATAAAGATTCATAACAGGAACTTTAATGGCAAAAGAGCCTGTACACTAAATAGCTTATGCAACAAAAAGGAAGAGTGGCTGCAAGAAACAGTACAGTTTCTAATATTTCTCTCATCAAAGCAATGGCAGCACTTGAAAGAGCAAACTGAATATGGGAATGGATCAATAGAGGAATGGCACAGGTGATGATTAATGCAGGGAAATGTCTACTTAGGCACAGTAACAGAAGCTGCATTCACCAGGTATCCAAAATAAAAGGCAACATGTTCTGAGAGAAAGCCATCAGACGGCATCAGTATTAGCTCATGAGGTACAGACAGTCCAGCATAACATCTGCCTTTCTCAAAACATTGCTGTCATCCCTCATAATGCACCATGCAAGCGAGAAAATTGAGTTGTTACCAACAGAGGTAACTTTTGAGGTTAAATACCTTGCCTTTAAGATACTTGTGTCATTTAAACTCCACATCAGATTTTTCAAATACTGCACTCATAAAAGTTGACTAGGTGAAATTCAAAGGAATTTTTAAGCCATGAAGAAGGACGATCAGGACAACTTAGAATGTTATATATTTTATATATGAAAACAATAAAATATCCGTCTCACTTTCTTAAGCAAAGATCTTATACAATTAGTCTCAGTTTCTCACCTTCTTAGTGTGATAATGAAAAGTCTGTAGGTTACAATGTAAATTAATTAATAGTACTTGATTACTTGTTTGATGCAAAGGGAAGAAAAACAAGAGCTATGATACAGTTCAAAGACAGGGTACACCATAAGTAGACAGTTACAGTTGAATGAACATAAAAGCTATGAATTTTGAGCTCATAAAAGCTATGAGCTAAGATAGCTATGTCAATAAAAACAAGGAAGATATTTTCAGAACCATCAAAGATATGTTCTGTAGGTCAAACAACATGATGATGAGTTATTAGCATTAGCTTATATTAAAAAAAAAAGAGAACAGAATAAATTTTTATATTCCCTCTTTTTATTAGGCATTTGGTAACTTTCTAGCTGCCATCTCAAGGAAACTCAATAGCTGCTCTCAGTTGGAAGCAGCACCTTTGCCTTAGACCATGAGGAAAATTAAGCCACAGCTCTCCTTTAGTTTAATCAAAGTCTGCAGAAGCCTAACTGCAATGTGCAAGTGGGAGAGAAAGGGTATAAGCACATAAAGTCTGCAAAACCTAGAGGATGGAGACAGAATTCAAGCTTCAATAAGTATTTACTATTTCTGCTTTGTTGAAACAAAGCAATCCAAAACATTAGCAATTCATGTCATGTTCCTGCACTGATTGCCACACCTTGTGAAAGCGCAACATGTCTTTACAAATACTCTTCTAAGCAAAGGAAAAGCTTCATCGCTCATTAATAAACATAAAAGAGTAGCTTTACAGAAATTTAGCCATAACATGTTCAATAATTTCAATGGAATCAAGCAAATCTTCATATTACCCTTTAAAAATGAACTGAAATAAGAGAAAAACCTCTTAAAGGGTCAAATGTTTTAAAGGCTTTGCAATACACCATGGTGTGGCATACAAAAATATTTTAAAATTGTAGTCTTTTTGTGGCTGTTTCTATAATTTTTGTATATTATATGAATAGTTAGTAGATATTATTTTCATTAAAACTGTACTGTTGAGGAGGAAGGACCATACTTCCTGCTAATTACAGTTCTTCATAGATGAAAAAGATTACAATCATTTGGAACTATAACTAGTGATCTGGAGTGCTGTTTCTCTTTCACTTCGGAACTCAGAAATATTTAAGACCTAAATTACCTTTTGGATACTTTGGGCTTATTAACACCACCCCCACCCTCCCACACTTCCCTCAATGCTGTTAAAATTGATTCACTAATGTTTAATCTAAAAACAATTAATGTATGATGTGAAAGGTTAAGCTTGAGATAAGGTGTGGTACAAAGGGGATGGCAAGCACCCTGATAAGAAGCAGACTGGCTCTGAGATTTTGCAAGCCAAGTGTAGATGTTGTTGTTTTGCCATGGATGACAGGGCTCATTATCCCAAAGATAATTGCCCAGACGCCACACCAGTGAGGTCACACGAAACATGGCTGTGATTGCTGAACCAGTATTGGAACTAATTAACAGTCAAGGCTGCAGACAGCTGTTCTGTACAGACCCCCACTTAGATGTACAGCCTGCCCATCCCATCAATGTTAAGCATTAGGTCACACTCTTTTTGCTGCTGAGTGAAAACATCATCCCACCCATCAGAAGAATAAACACTCTGGTGTTACTTTTACAGCATTAATATTCATTCTTTCAGTCATCTTGTACATATTGATGGTCATCAATCATTTTATCCCCATATCAATTAATGATTTGGCATCTCCTTTGTTTAATTCAGAAAAAAAACTGTATCACAAATTAGGAGTAAACCTGAAGTTCTAGAAAGGGCTAACTCACACTAAGAGGAAGCAACATTTTAATTTTCCATCATGACCATATTTTCTGCTGTCTCTAATTCTGTATTACATTCCTTACTTAAGAAGTTGAAAGCATGAATTGAGACCTATCTGGTGCTTTCAGAGACCTATCTATTTTTCAGCCACACGCACTTTACAGGGGTTTTTGAGTCAATAATACAGCAGTAAATTCTACACTTGCAAACTTACAGGCCTCTGCAGACTCACCCATGATTTTAGTGGGTATTTCAACAAGAGCACACGCAGCCAGCCAATGGAGGTCACTGATGCAACAGGGGATTTTCCATAACAGCAGTAGGCAGGCCAGATAAGTAGTATTTAAATAGTGTTTTCCAGATGCTTTAATTTCTTCCAGCTTCTTCGACTGACTTCTGGTATGTTCTTAACGCCTTGAAAAGCAGCCATTAAAACTTGACAATTCTGTATTTCTGTAACAAAATTGAGAGAAGTTTCAACTTTTTGCCCTTGTGAATTCAAGTCAAGCTTGGTATATCTTTATAGTCAAGAAATACTTAATATCTTTAAAAAATTTGGATTACCTTGGAAAAAAATGGGTATGTTTTCCCTTTCAAAGTTGGTTACATTTAATCAGAATAATCAGAATAATTTTCTAAGAGAAAGCAAATTATTCTGGGGGTTTTTGCCTTTTTTCACCAAGGGGAAAAGATTTTGCTTTTAAGCTGTTGTGAGACAGTACCTTTCCTACTTTTTTTTCCCCCTCATTTCACTCACTGAACCAAAAAAACCCCAGCTGTCTTGATCCCAAAATGCTAGCTTTATTCTCTGAATCATTTAACCATTAGAGGATCTCCTTCCCAAGATTGATGTCATTCCTACACAAGGAACACGTAAAAGCCTGAATCCCAGAATGGGTAAGGTTGGAAGGGACCACAGCGTGTCATCTGGTCTAACCTCCCTGTTCAAGCAGAGTCATCCTAGAGCACCTGGATAGGATTGTTTCCAGATGGTTCTTGACTACCTCCAATAAGGGAGACTTCATACGCTGTCTTGGCAACCTAGTGCTTTTTTACTGTGCTCGGTCACCTGCACAGTAAAAAAGTTCTTCGTATTCAGGGGAAATTTCCTGGGCATCAGTTTCTGCCTGTTGCCTCTTGTCCTATTGCTCAACACCACTGAGAAGACCCTGGTTCATCCTCTGATCTCTGAGGAGGTCCCCGCTCAGTTGTCTCTTTTCATGGCTGAACAGGCCCAGCTGGCTCAGCCTTTCCTCACAGTCCCTTCATCATCTTTGTCATCATCCACTGGACCCACAAAAAGACATGTCTTTTTTGTCCTGAGGAGCCCAGAATTGGACACAGCGCTTCAGATGTGGCCTCACCAGAGCTGAGCAGAGGGGCAGGATTACCTCCTTTGACCAGCTGGAATGTTCTTCCTAATGCACCCCAGGACACCACAAGGACACAAGGGCCCTGCTGGCTCATGGACAGCTTGGTGTCCACCAGGACCCCCAGGTCCTTCTCAGCATAGCTGCTTTCCAGTAGGTCTCTCCCAGCATGTCCTGGTGCAGGGACAGGTTATTCCTCCCCAGGTGTATGACCCTGCATTTGCCTTTGTTGAATTTCAGTTGGTTCTTCTCTGTCCATGTCTCCAACCTGTTGGGATCCTTCTGAATGGCCTCAAATGTAGCGAGGCCCTGCTTTCACCTAACATCCATCTGTGCTCTGCTTTACTCTTGCCTGCCACTTGGAATTTCTGCCACCCCCTGCAGTTTTTGAAATCCTTGCTTCTTTTCTTATGTTACACCGAGGCTAATACAATATTTCTTCTCTTGGCCAATAATGTTAAATAAGTTCAGTTTTTGCTTCAGGTATGTCTTTTTCCCCCATACCTTCTCTCTAGTTTTTTTGTCAGGTTTGCTTATCATAAATATGTATCACTTGGGCTAAGACTGCCTAGTTTTAAAAGCTAGCCATGCATTTAAATATGTATATTATATGTACATAAATATATAGACATGTATTAAGGGAGTATTTATGTATTACACTGCATACTCTTTACAGTGATCTGCCAGGTTTTTCTGACCATATGAATGAAATCAACAGATTCCATTCTTTGGAAAAAAGTCAAAGGTAAGTAGTATAAATGGTTAGTGATAGCAAAGCAAAAATAGAAAGAAATCCAAGAATGAACCTCTGGGAATCTATAACAGTTGTCACAGAATGGGTGTAAATGGGTAAAACCTACACTGGTAAGAAAATACAGTGATAATATTTGTAGGGGCTGCAAGAGGACTTCATACAACACAAATCTAACTGGAGAAAACTTCCAAACATTAAGAATAGCTATTTTGAATACACAGTAGCTAGTAGGGAATCTTTTAGGTATCTAAACCTGGAAATGACAGCTTTCAAACAAACCCCTAACTGTAAAATTGTCATTGTCTTCTTTATCACATATACATGTGTTTTTATGCCTTTGCTTTTTCCACAGTTCAAAGACTGATTTATTACCAGAAGAAAACCTGTGAGAAAGGCAAAGAAGCAAATGCAGGATTCATTCAGGCTCTGCTCTAGTTCCAGTCCTGAGATCCTCCATCTCACTAAAATTATTCTGCTTGTTTGAGCTTTAGAAGTTCTGGAGATTTTAACCTGGAATAGATAAAAGATAGAAGAAGAGAGCAAACTCAAGGCCTGACATAGGGAACATGATACTGACTTCAGATTTTTAAATGCTGATTCAGTGCTTGCCAGACCAACTTACTAAATAATTTCTAGCAAGAATCTAATTTATTCATATACTGCTCTAGAGTGCACAATGTCTGTGTGAATCTTTTGAAAAGTCTGCTTTTAAAAAAGTTATTTGATTTTTTTTTATGGAAGGGCTCAAAATGTTTTAATCATTGAAGCAGCCTTCTGAAAAGAAATCAAGTTTGGGTTTAAAGGTTTAAGCATATTGGCTATGCAAAGCTCTAGGTTTTACCTGTTTTTATGTTATTATGTATAACATCACATCACTATAATCTAATATTCTGTTATGGTGTCACAAAACAGAAAAAAAGTCAGAGCAAACTGATTATAGATCAGCAGGAACACAGCAGCTGAAAAGGCATTACAGCATATATGCATACATAATGTATATTGAAAACCTGAAAATACTGGAGTCCTGGATTTGCTTGAAAATGAGAGCAAACATTTTATAGATGTATCAGTTAAATGTATAAAGAACCTCCAAAGCAGACAAGAATAGGAAGTAAAAGGAGAGATTTTCAAGTTTCATGGGAATCCATCTCTAGTAACAGCTAGTTAAGGTGGACTTGCACAGCAACAAGATGGAACACAATGTAAATATTTTTAAGGGGGAATTTGGAGTAATTATTTTTTTTTATCAGTAACAGAAATGAAAGTTACAGTGTTGTGATGCTAGGAAACTATACACTAGCATCTTACTTGATCAAGCATGTGCACACCATGGAAGAACCACTGGAGAGCAACAAAGATAGGGAACAGAAGGTCTATTAAAAGAAAAATGACAACATGGCCCTGGAGAAACTGAACGTGAGCTTGACATTCTCTGCTTCCCATCACAGTTTTGCCTGCAGTGCAAATAAGCAAATTTGAAGCAGATAGATGCTTAAATTCTTGACAACTTGCCTTTTAGCACTCTGATGACAGAAGTTTGCTGCTTCTGCAGATGGTGAAGTTGGCATCTTTGAAATAATTTAACTTACACTCATGAAAATTTAATAAATAATAAAAATTTATATAAATACATTTAATAAATTAAAATAACTTTTAGAATTTAATATTTTAATAAAATAATTATACCTACTGGGTCTCATAAACCATTCTGTCCCATCAGAAGGTGAGTGAAGCTATATAAACTACAATTACATCATTCACCCTCCTCACACTACACAGAGATGCCTGTTTTGAAGACTTATCATAAAGTGGGCTCAGTAATAACTAAATAAAGAGGTGCTCTGTTGCTTCCCAACAGTATGACTATTCATATTGTGCTTCTGTCCATCATATATATTTTACATTTATTCTCTACAGGGTCAAAATGTGATCCAATATATGGTTCCCTGGTTGAAGTACCTTAATGATAGTTTAAGAAAATGTTAAAGACAATACTGAAACACATGCTCATTATGTCTGCAGTGTAAGAGTCTGTTCTGCTACAGTGTTTGGATTAAAATTTAGATAAGCATTAGTAATGACAGTACTATAGTTGGTAGAATATTTGCTGCACAAAAAGAGCACTTTGAATAAGTATGCAAGAAACTATACTGAATTATATTGGAAACAAACTTCAAGGGACTATCGGTATAGCAGAGCCACGGGAATGAAAGTCCATCTGTATTCCTGCTTGGCTAGTTTTGGACAACTTGAACAACTGTATGTTTATATTTGTAGATGAAATATGCTGTTCAACAGCAGTGGTTCATGGTAGCACATAGAATCCAATAATAAGGATATACATTTTTGCATTCATTTTACCACTTTATTGCATGCTGCTTTAAATTTTGTTTCTGTTTAGTAAAGATATACAAAATCACAAGATGTTAGGAAACTATTTTGAACTTAGTAAAAGAGGCTGTACAGATGATAAAGCAAATTATCATTGAAAGGTAGCAATTAATTCTTTTTTTAAAAAAAAGGTAAAACATTCTAAAAGTTCCACAACCTATAATAGCAGGCATAATGGTAAACCACCAGAGCATTCTGGGTCCAAGCCCTAAGGCAGCAATAAGTGCTTACCACAAGCTGTCCCTAAATTGTTGAATGGAGTCATGTGGATGCTCCATGATGGCAAACATGAACATCTGGACTATGACCTAGGTTTGTTAATTTTTTCCTGTTTTGTTCTAGACTGAATATACCATAAATTTTCTCTGATATTCACTATCCCTCTCTGTCATCTCCAATTCATGCAGCAAGCAACCAACTATCACCCTTCTACCCCACCTCCGTCATATACTGGAGCCTGGCTCTCCCACTCTGCTCATGGAGACAGCAAGATTTGCTGACTTCTTTACTTGACAGGCTCAATTTACACTATTTATTCTTTAAAAATATAAATATCTTTGACTCTAGACAGCAGTGTTTCTGAATGTATCAGAACATCATGCTTTGAAGTGTTCTTCCACAGTACAGAGAAGTAGTAGACATAACTTGAGCTACTACAGAGGAGCACTTTTTGGCAACACTACTAAACTGAGCAATTTTCTAACCTTTAACACTGTTAATGTTGGTTGGGGGGGGGGGGGGGGGGGTGGAGGGGAAGACAGAAATTGCTCCTCTGTCTCAAATCTAATTCTATGACATCCTGAAACAACTGTGCCTATTTCTTTCCTAGGCTACTTGCTTCCCAGTGAAAAATTAATATATTTCTACCCCAACCTGTTTGACAGATGTATGCACTTGCACTTGAATGGGGTAAAAGTAGAGGAGGGAGTCAAAATTCAGGAAACGGAAATCAAAGGCATTTCCATGAAATGAATGGGACGGGAAGGAAGGAACAGGAAACCAACAGGAAACACCAAATAAACCAAAAACCAGCCCTCCCAGTTTTCCTGAACAGTGATAAAAGCAATGAGATAACAGTGGGGTTTCTGAGAAGCACTCTGGCATTTCAAAGTAATCCCCACCCTGTTCTCCACAGGAAATTGGTCTTCCTTGCAACAGCAGAGTATAGAAGGATACATCTTTTTTGGGCTGAGAAGCTTCCAGGCTTTTCCAGAACCACAGTCTGCTTCATTTCTATGTAGAAGTCATTGTGGTAACTGAACCCAAACTAGCTTCTTTTACAGTGCCTCAAGAAAAAGAAACTAAGGTAGTACCAGCCACAGTATTATCCCTGATATAACTCCAGTCACGTTCCCTTCACTGGTGTTCAGTTCTCCCACTACCGGTAACACTCACCATAATCTTCAAACCATGTGATAATGCAATTTGATCCAGAGAAGCAGTCTGGCCTCGGGCAGCCCTCCTTTGCTCTTGTCTGAACTCTCCATTCTTCCTCTTCTGCCCATGCTCAGTTCAGGAAGCGTAGCGCACTGCCAGCCTCACAGACCAGGAGAGGACGAGGTTTGGAAAGGCTGTACATGGCACCAGGCAAACATAATTGTCTATGCACAGCCTGGCTGGAAAGAGGAAGAGAAAAGCAACACTCAAGGAAATTAACTCAGCCTGTCTGGCTATGTAAGTGCCTGTTGCCCAGGGTGTGCTCCTCTACATGAATCACTTACATTCTGTCCTTTTTGCTGCTAGCACTGATTAAAATTCCTTTCCAATTCTTCTTCATCCTTCTTTTGAATCAAAGTCATCTCATAATAACCTCAGCAAATGCTACCACCACGCTGCAGCTATTTTTTCTTCAGACAAAGCTATTTGCCCATTTTATTCCAAGTAGTTTCACAGTAATGGAAACGCCATTCAGAGATGAATAACTTAATCCTTCCTCTTAACAGCCTTCCCTATCACTTCTATTTGATTTGGTGTCTTTGCCAGCAAAGTATATATTTAACAGATTTTTTTGGGGTAAAGACCTTATTTTCTAAAATATTTGTACAGTAGTTAGGCAAAACTATGCTTTTTTAACTGCTTTCATTTCAAGGATAGTGCTATGGACAAGAAGATAATTTAAGTCATTACAGCCTGTCAACCAAGATCTGTTCACTTTGACTTTTCAGGTAATTACACTTTTTTAATATTTATAGTGTAAAGGATATAGAGAAACAAATGGATGGGATTAACAGCATAGAGCAATTGCTGATTTTCTAAGCTCTAAAGCAATGAATATAGAGGACAAGAATGAGATAGTATATTTGAAGAAAGGCTATCCAATATAATTGTTTGAAAAATAAGTATATTGCCATTTACTGGACAGCCTCATCTAATTCACATTAAACTTTTATAAAAAGGCATTACTATTTTGGAATTTAGTCTTCCTGATACAGGACAGACTGGTATGATACCGACATCAGTCACATATGTGTCTGTCTTGTGCACACTGTAGAATTTAGAAATCTAATTCGAGGAGAGATCTGCTACATTTGGTGTCAGACTTCTAACATGGCTCTGTTCAACACAAGCAGGCACACAACAATCAGCAGCCTGTTCCAGAAACTCCTAGGGGGACAGTTGGCTTTCTCTTACCTCCCCATGCAAATGTAACAATAAATAACTACCAGTATATGCCAGGTATTTCTCTTAATGCCAGAAATATACATATATGTATGTTAGCTTAAAAGGAATGTTAAGGTGTCTTTGTGGATCGTTTCATTCTTGTGGTCTCCCTGTCATAAGGGCATCACAGTTATCGGGTGATACCAAGGTTATTAATTCCACAAATTAACACTGCTCTCTGTTGCCTATTCCTTGGTCAGGCCAGCTAATTCATGTCTCCTGTATTTTTTTTCCTTCTGGAAGCAGCAGAAACTGCTACTTTTGAACACGGGACTGCCTGGAATGACAACCTCACTCAATGCAATGGCCACATCTCAAGACACTCCTGCTGTTCATAACTTTCTTTTCTATTGCAGGTACTTCTAGCCTCATTTTCATGGATTAAGGGTAGCGACCAGGATCCTAGAAAATACCAAGGTTTGGTTTGATTTGCTTTCATTGCCTCGATCTATACCTGCAATTCCTTGCTCACCCAGACATTTGTTGTTTGGTTTGGTTTTTATATTATGGAGCCATTTTTTGTTTTCAATTTCCATTTGAACAAATGTCACAGATGATAAATCCCACTTCACTGTCCCCATCCTGTAATTTAGCAGAGTTAAGAAGGGATCACAGGTTGAACCTACATACTCCTTTAATAGGCATTCAAGTATTTTGATGTCCTTTTCCACCAAATTATTATGTATAAACTCATAGACTTTACATACTACACCACTACTTCACTGCAACCTCATAGATTCTTGACTGGTGCATTCTTTAATACTACTACAGCTCTTTCCTATGAGTAGCCCAATTTTTTGGGAAAAAAAAATTCTTTTTAACCTCAACATTACCAGATTTAGCAGTCACAAGTCCATTTTCACATAAACACATTTTTTGCTTTTTTCCTCATGTCTTTTAAATATTTCTGTCTCGTGTTTCTTTTTATCATAGAGAAGCAGCTTCCACTAACACATTTGTACAGGTAGCACTGCCAGAGTACATGAAGTGCTCCAAAACTAATGACACATAAGACTAATACCAAACAATCTTGGTGTTTGTTGCAATATAATGCTTATAGACATGATAGAAAACAAAACACTAGTTAAACTGTGCCCTGATTATTTTCCAGAGAGCTCCAACTCTGAATGGGTCTCTTCTTGCTCAGATTCTTCTTCTCAGATTATTTTTTTAGTTTGTTTTCTTCTTTTATGGTGTGTGAACCAATAACCACTTAGGCACAGATTGGCAGAGGGAGTCGATTTCATTCAGGGTCTGCATTCTAACATCTCAGCTTTTCATCATCAGGGTCTCTGTGCTTCAAAAGTCTATCAAGTTGGCTTACAGCAGGATGGCTATGATATAAGTCTGTCACCTCAAGCTGATTTACTAGCACCTGTCCCCTGATACCACAGGTACGAATGCACTTCTGCGCCCAATAGAAGCAGAGAATTAGCACTACTTCTGATGACTTTTGGATCAATTTAATCAGACTAACCATATGGATCATTTCAGCTCTCTTCTCAAACCTGTAATAATTATACTCTTTTTCCATCAATCATTGCCAGCCGGCTGCACTGAACTAGAGTTCTGTGACTGGCTCCTAATTAATTCTCTTTAAAATAATTGTAATTTCTGAGTAAATAACAATCAGGATCAGATAGATGAAAAGAATTTTCCTTTCCACCCCCAATAACCAGCATAAAAAAAAATAGTGGATGCATCCTTGGCATATCTTGCCCAGAACAAAAAGCTGGAACACATGTTACCATCTATAACAAATGCCACTTGTTTATACAGAGCAAAGCTTTCTCAACCCAGAACTCTGTCTCTTTCTTGAAGGAAAGCTACCTCCAGCACATCAATTAGCACAGGGTAATTTGAGTTCAGCCAAGTTAACATAAGATTTTCTTACAAAGAGGAGGAGAGCCAGACTAAAAGGCATTTTGAAGGTAGCATGCTTGTTAACATGCTTGTTGCAGGCATATATGGAAAGATCCTTGCTTTACATCTTGCAGCATTATTAAATGAAATTATTTCATTAAAAAACAAAGAAACAAAAAACCCCAAAAGAAACAAAAAACTGAAAAACAATAACAAAAAAAACCCCCACACTCCACACAAAGCCCAGAAATCTAAACTCCACACCAGCCTCTAAAGTAGTAGCCTCTCCCTGCCAGTAGTTGCTTTAAGTTTTATATTCAAGTTAGCTCACAAGCCCTTCCCGCTGGCTCCCAAGTACCGTGATGTGTGGCACGGAGGGGCTGGGGCTGAATGGGATGGCTTGGCAGCACCCTGGCTCCAGAAGCACCCACACCCATAATACAACCTGTGTGCTAACTTTAGGCAGAGCAGATATTTGGGTTGTGTTCTCCTCACCACATCAATTATGTATATAACAAAACAGGGTTTCACAGAATCATAGGGAGGTTTGGATTGGACCCAAAGGGACCTTAGAGATAGATCATCTACTTCCAATGCCCCTGCCATGGGCAGGGACACCCTTTACCAGACCAGGTTTGTTATCTCAGAGCCCCATCCAAACTGGCCTTGAACACCTCCAGGGATGGGACATGTACAGCTCATCTGGGCAACCTGTCTCAGTGCCTCACCATCCTCCCAGCAGAGAGCTTCCTCCTAATAATCTATTCTAAACCTCCTGTCATTTAATGTGAGCAGTTAAAAAAATCATAAATATATACCAGTCTATATTTTTATCCATCTGCGTGCATGCTTTGACGCAGAAGCCGCCCAGCAGCACCGCACGACCAGCGGGGCTGTCACGCCGGCGGCCCCGCAGGGCGGCGGGGGAGGCAGCGCTGAGGCGCCGTTCCTGAGGGCACATCGCCACCTAGCAGCGGCCCCGCGCAGCCGGCAGCGCCCAGCAGAGCCGCCGGAGCCGGGTTAAATCAGCCCACCCAGCACCCCGAGCCTGCCCTGCTGCTGGAACCCTGAAGGGCAGGGCGGCAGCGGCCCCTGCGCCCGCCCCGCCGGGCCAGCCCCGTGCCCGGCCTGGGCAGTCCCCGCAGAGGGCAGGGCCTGGCGGGCCCTGGCAGCGCCCTTGTCCCTCGGGTGTCTGAGCAGCACTTGGCAGCAGCCAGCTCCTCGCTGCCCCTCCGCCCTCCTCGGGGACTGATGTGTCCCCGGGGGAATCTGTTCCTACGTGTCAGTGCCCTAGACCATCTCACGTGGGTGAGATAGTGGCATCAGCCTCCCTTTTTCACCACAACCCAGTGATCAGGCCCGCTGTAAGGTAATTTGTGGGCAGCCACTCTCGTGAAAAAATCTCAGTAAAAGTTCCTTGGATTACTTTCTCGGTTTCTTCATTGTGCGGCTCGGAGTGCCAGACCCTGCATGTGTCTGGTCGTGGCCGCCTCTGCCAACACCAGGCAGTAATTCCCTGCAATAAGCCTGTGTCAGGATGTGGCTGTGGAGCCGCACCCCTCTCGTTCCCGTCTGCAGGGTGGAAGGGAAGGAGTTTGGTGTTTGCATCCTGAGTGTTTCCAATAGATAGACATAGCTGGGGTGGTGTAAAACCACACACTTGCTGAGAAGGAGGGCTGAAGGAATGAGTGGGAGCTCAGCAGGTAGAGAAGAGAGTAATTTCAAATATTATTTCAAGATGAAATAATTATTAAACTCTTTTAACCATTCTTTGTGATCATTTTTGCATGTGAGCACACAAGCAAGACAGAGACACATTCAAGGATATTTTTAAAATGTCTTTGAGGTGGGATTAGGAATATTTCTTCATGCATTTCCTAGGCAAAAAGTATGGAGCTTTGCTTTCCAAATTGAATATCTTATATCTTGCAAGGTTTAGACTGCTGAGACTGAAGTGAACAAACTCTTTTGTGAACCTGAGCAAACCTGAAGTCAAAGACACTCCTCACTGATTTAGTGTGCAGTACTGTACACTGACACTAGCTATTGTTTGCTCTATAAACCACCTTCAATAGCGCACAAGCAAGATCTCTGTTACAGAACCCTCACACAACTGAACCTATTGTTGAGCAACACAGTGAGCTTAGAATTAGCAAACTGCATTGCAAATATTTATTTCAGTGTCTCCTCCAAAATGCATTTTAAAAAGAACCTCTCTTTGAACTTGCACAGTGGCTCTATTGATCTTTCTCCAACACATTTTTAGAAAGTGTGACACTCAGCTATGAATAAAATACCTTCAAATTACAGCTGTGGCTCTGCCCCAAAACTGTGCAAACAGAAAGTCATCTCTTCCAACTGTAGAGAAAGTTATTTCATACACAGATCTATTGCAGGCAACATTTGGGGGTTTATCTTTATCATGGTCTCTCACATTTCAGTACCTCTATAAATTCCTTTAAAAATATGCCCCAGAAAGGGAGAGGCAAATATATGAATGAAGTTGAGATGATTGCATGTCCATATACAGAAGAATATACAAATGGATGGATATATGCAGCTATTCTAAGAGAGCATTAGAAGTAACAGGAAGAAGGAACAGTAATTGTTTCTTTCTCAGATAAACAGAACACTCATAACCTTTTATTCTTAACCTCTTTCTGTGAGGAGCAGAGTAAATGCACTGCATATTTCTAGGGGATGAAAACTTTCATAATTATAGGAAGTTGCTTCTCTACAACTGTCCTGGTAATTGCACAGTGCTTCATTGCACAGTGTAGATTCATTCCCATCGTTATTTTCATGAAATAGGGAGAACTCCCTGCACACTAAATCAAGACAAGCTTTGTTAGGTAGGGATGTTTGGGGATGATTTCCTTATCTGGGTCTTCATATGCCTCCATGTCCCAACAGACATCTTTCTAAGCAGCAACCAAATTATTAGCACATAACTTATGCTTCATTAACATTACTCTGCAATTTACCAATATTAAATGTGGATCAGAGTCATTTTCTTGTTTCTTCTAGCTAGCATGACCTTAATTATTCTGATATCATTTCCCAATAGTCTGTGTCATGGTTTTAAGCCCAGCTGGAGATGAAACATCACACAGCCACTCACTCAACCCCTCCTCTCTTCCCCTCTCATCCCAGTGGAATCAGGAGGACAAGTAAAACTTGTATGTTGAGATAGGAATAGATTAATAATTGAGAATAAAGAAGAATACAATAGTAAGGCTAAGTAATAATAACAATGATAATGAAAAGGGGGGAAAAACACCAACTGATGCACAAGGCAATTGTTCAGCACCTGCTGACCAATGTCAGACCTCCCTTCCTGAACCCAAACCCTGATCCCCACTTTCAGATAACTCCCTCCTGTTTATATACCAGGCATGACATTATGATGTGGAATATTCCTTTGGTCAGTTCGAGTTCCAGATATGCTCCCACCCTGTTTGGTTTTTTTTGCATTCAGAGCATGAGACAGGGAAAAAATGTCCTTGACTTAGAATAAACTGGACTTAGCAAAAAACCAAAACACCAGTGTGTTATCAACACCATTCTCATTGTGAATCCAAAACACAGCACTGTAACAGCTACTGAGAAGAAATTAACTCTACCTTAGCTGGAACCAGGACATGCTGTTATACTGGAGATGATTGGCTCTAGCAACTTCATGTCTAAGCCTTCACTTTTCCACCAATTTACTGCCTTTATTTTCAGCAAACTCTGTCCTATTGTCAAAGACTGCAGCATCTGGAAAATAGGAAATATACGGCAAAAAAAATTTACTAAGCATGATGACTTATTTAGTTGTAAGAGTATCTGGTGAGTTTATCACAAGGAAATAAACACTATCACAACAAGTAACTTATTTGTGGTCTTTTTTCTCTTCAGTGCAAGAAAAAAGATTCTCTGTATACCATATTGCTGGTAACATTTTTTTTTCCTTTAGCAGAAAATATGAGGTATAATGTTCAATTTAACCTGTGTTTTTGGCTTTTGTGAAAGTCTGAAGAATTTTTGCAATGTCATAATTATCTAGATGCTAATATAATTCTGTTCTCTCAATTAGATTTTCCAATGCCAAGTTTTCTTGTCAGATTTGTAGGTAGATAATGTAGTTCTGAACTTTCCAGTGGCCTTTTGTTAACTCCTTACAACCACCTTTTCTCTAGGGCTCATGTTCCCTGTAAAAGTCACGCCCTGTAACAGGAAAAAAATTGTCTGCAACTATTTACAGCTCATCCTTCTGGTGAAATCTGGTGAGATTTGAGTGAATCTCAACAAAATAGAAGTTCTTGTTGCCACATTTTCCCATCTTTGGAGTTTGCATGTTTGTTCCTTTCATGTTCCAGTGTCACTCGGTGCTCAGTCAGTGGAGATCAGCTTTCTCTGGTGAGGCTAGAGAAACAACCTTTCCATGTAGGGCAGGGAGCTACTGGAAATAAAGAGAAAAAAAATCTATACGAAAATACAAAATTAATTAGTACTTATCTGAAATAGTTAACTCGAATGCACCATTGTCAGCACAGAAAATAGTTCATGTTATCTAAATTAAACACTTAATGTAGCTGATCTATGGAGTTTCTGGAGTTGTTAATGTTGCTAGCTGGTGAATTTAGCTGTCAACAACAGGTAGTGGTGAGACACCCTTCACTTCAGCACTAAGGATACTGAAGAGGAGGGGAATTGTGGAACTTAATAGTGGAACAAGAATCACAGATGAAAGAGTCTTGAGGTGATGCTACTGGATACTTAAAAGAATTCCTTATGGACATGTCTGTAAAGTACAGACTGCTCCACACTCCAGCTTTACTGGTGACACACAAAGGGAACAGTCCCTACCATTACCGTATTTTCATATTCGATGGGAGAACCCAAGTGCACGTGGCTGGTCTGCCCAGATTTAGCAAGCACCTAAAGTTTGAGAATGACTCTGTGTGTTTCAGGTAGGTCCAGAGACCACAGAGGTAGCAGCAACATTTGAAGAATAGTTCAGTTGCCTACCCACATACCAACCAAGTACTGCTACTGCATCATCTCTAAGGTCTGAGAGCTAGATTTCATAGCAAATACAGATATCTAACACCTGATCTCATTTTCTCTATTATAACAGAATCCAACAGCAACCACTCTTGTAAACTTTAATTCTTGTTCTTCTAGAATTGCAGTGTGGTGGTCCTCCATTTTAGGCACCTGTGGAAGTAAGTATTACACACTACACTGAAACAGTGTAGAAAACTTTAACACACTGTAGAAACAAGTGCCTTTAACATTGTTATTTTATGTCATTAAAGACTATTAACCAAGAGGAAAAAAAAATAGTCATTTTCCTTTCACTAATTGTCTCATGAGCAGAAAACTTACAATGCAAGACTACAAAGACTCTTGTTATATTAGTCATTTTTGATACAAGATTAAACTTTAATAAAAGGAGTGTAAGATCTCTCAGATGTTCCTTTTTCATATGATAATTAAACTCATAGTAGATATATGCCTTCAGTCCTAACTACAATATCCTATTACACTAATAATATCACTGCTAGTAACATAGAAGATACTATTAATACATTGTTATTTCATCATTCATGTGCAAATCAATTTGCTTGAATCCAGTAAAATAATATTTAGGATTGAAACATCGGTAATTTAATGAGGAACATATACACAAGATCTTTCCCCCAAAAATCAATGTCTAATTTGTTTGTGGAAAGAGCAGAAGGTGATTAACTGAAGACATATACTTGAAAATAAATTGCTCTAGCTTAGGATAAAGACATCTTTCTTTTTCTTGTATTATTTTTAAGTTTCTTTTATCTTACATGGGTTCCTGAGGGAGAAGTTCTGTCCACTTCTGTGCACATCCAAAGTAGTATACACTACTTTGAATCCATGACAATGCTTTCATTTGGGACAGGGAGGCTTAGGTGAATTAAAAAAGATTATTTGAAAGGGGTCCCCTCTCCCACTCACTATATCTTCATGCTTCTTCACTCTAACTTCAAGTTTCAGGCTACTTACCCAAAACTAGTTTGAGGGAAGTTCACATCTTGCCAAGCACTGCTGTAATTCTCTGACAGCCAAGACAACCTTTTTTGAAGTCACAACTTACCAATGAAGCATGGCAGCATGTGGCTGCATGACACTGTAGTCTACCAGGAGACACTGTGGAAAAATAGGAGGAAATTTTTTTTAATGAAAACTACTTGGTCCTGTGAACCTGACATGGTTAGGATTATCTGTTTATTCATTTCAGACTTTTCCTCATGAACAGAACACTCATCAGTGTCTGGAGAACACTGAATAGTTCCTGGAGCACTTCTGTCAGTATTTCACCCAAGAGGAATCCATTTCACTCACTTTGAGAATGCTTCAGGATGCAAAGCAAAGTACAGTAGGTGGGAATAGTCAGCAGATTGATCTCAAAGGAACACACGAATATGCACTGGCACACTGACATCAGCTCAGCTCTTGAACATCAAACTCCCTCCTACTCAGATGCATTCATGCTTCTGACCAGTGACTTTTGATTAAATCCAGACCTTAATATTAGATTCCTTTTCAGCCAGGCATTGTCTTTTTACGTGTATATTTTTATAACCATTCAAACTACAAAGGAATCCATTCTGAGTTGGATCTCCTGAGTGCTGCCACACAATAAATACTAGGCAACAAATGTGTAGCTGTTTCACACCAGAGACCCTTTTCCAAAAGGGAAATTTAAGTTAAATCACTTGCACTTAATTCTGATTCATGGCAGTGTAAGGATACTTATACCATTTTCTTTGTAAATACATCTTCCAACAGAACATTATGTTTGCATAACTCAGGGTAATATATCCCTATATTGATAGTCTACATATGCTATCAACTCAGTCTCTCTCTGCAGAAACACAGGATCCTTGCAGTCATTCCTTCCAACACAGCAAGGCCTGGGCTGTTCAAATGAGTTATACAGCTCAGTTATCAGAAGTTTTTAGGTCACTTTGGACACATTTAAGCAGTAAAGCTTGCGGAAGCAATGGAACTTGTAGTGTGGCAATATTATAGCGACAAAGCTTAGCTACTGTAGCATTCAATATTTTGGTACTCTAAAATTAAAACTTGATTTAGAATATTGGACATAACAAAGAATCAGCAAGTGTTTCTTGGTTGGTATGAAGGCTTTAAGAAAAGACTAGAAAAAGAAAGAAGCAGGTTCATGTCACAGAATAGCTGATATTTGCAGTAGCTATTTTGGGTGGAAAAATTTTAGGACTCAGTTTAGTTGCCCCTAGCTCATGTCCAAGTATAGTATACACATACTCACTGCAATGCCAGACACCTTTCATAGACCAGATGGGATTCCCTGTGGCACCTCCAGCAAATACCGATGCAGGCACAACTGAACTTAGCTCCAAGAGTGAGAGTCCTTACAGACAGAGGTACTGAATGTAGGTATCTAAAAGCCCCCTAACCTTGTATCGAAGAAAACAGGGACTTCAATCAACAATCTGAATGGAGAGTAGACACAGACAGTTACTTGATAAAAATTAATGCTAACACTTATTCACCTCATCTCCCTGGTGCACTATTTGTAGTTGAGCTATATCAGTATTTTACTCTAAAACTGCAGAGGACATAGAAGGAAAGCACCTCTGTGCCAGATGCAAGCCTGTGAGCCTGCAACATTATATTACCCAGTTAGGTAATATAGAGGATAAATAGTTCAAAATGGTAAGAGGTACTGATTTGAGGGTTTGGGGGTTTTTTTGTTGTTGTTGTTTTTTGTTTGTTTTGGTTTTTTTTTTAATTAAGTGCAAAAATAATTAGGGAAAGTACTAACCAGTGTACCATATGCTCCATGTTCTGTGGAGCAGGTGGCAGCTGTAAGCCTTTTAACATGTAACTTACCTAGGGATTTTTTTCTTTTGAAGGCTTACAGAAAGAGGTGATGTTTAGATTGCAGAAGTGGTAATCTAGAGAACAGCGCCCTGTTTAGGTACATTTCCTTAAATTCCCCTTGGACTGCAGCGTCCTCTGGCTGTGAACTTCCCGCGTGTGGCCCGGCCCGTGGGGAGCAGCTGCCCTGCAGTTCCCGCCAGGCACCGCTGCGAGGCGCCCGCTCACCGCGGCACGCAGCACAACGCGGCTGGGAGCGCCGGGAGCGGCCGCAGGGAGGAAAACTCCAAAAGTCTTGGAGAAACCGAAACAGAAATAAACCGGCTCTCTAAATCAGCTTTACATTCCTGCAACGGGTGCTTCAAATTTAAAGTCATCCTCTCCCACTCTCCTCCACCTTGCGATAATCCAAACCAATAGAAAACAATGAGCCAGAACTCTTTCCAAATAAAATTATTTTCAGACCTGAATTCTAGCTCTATGTTTATTCTACAAACGCTACTAAGCTTCATTTTCCAAGAAGAATTGCTAACACTAGATTAACTGGTCTTAAAAGTTACTTTGTGTGTTGGGTTCATCTGTGTTGCAGTAAAAAATATTCATTCTACCTAGAACAGATGTACATATATAAAGAGAGAAATCCCGAGCATCTTAGGGCTGAATTGAATTACCTGCAGCATTAGAAGAGATATGTTAATTAAGATCAAACTCAGAGCTCACGCACCCGTATGTACATACACAGGACCAAAAAAAGCAATTATTACTTTACCTTCTGAAAGCTCAAAGGCCCTAGAGAAGGAGAATAAATTTAAACTGCAGACAAACCCAGGTCAAAAGTGTTAAATGCTTCTTCATCTCTCCTAGCTCAAACAGCCACTATGTTAATTCTAGTAATCATCTACCTCTCTCTTGCATGACTGCAACAACATCCTTCAGCTGAATCTTTTTAGATCCAGCAAAAGAAAACACAGATCCTCAGCCTGGGAGTTGCAGGTGCGCAGGTGGCTGTTGTTGCTGGAGTTCTCTGTGGCCACCTTGAACTATTTCAATGGTATTCAACTTGCTGACACAGGTGTCAATAATACCTTCTACAGCACACCCACAACCACACAAAAAGGTATGATCTCAGGAGGAGCATGCTGCTTTTAAAATTATCCCAAGAAATATTCACTTTCAGCCAGGCACCACAAGGACCCTGTCAACCCAGTTGCCAGGTACCAGCACAACATTATTGGTTATCTCTGCCCCTGAGCAGGCCTTCTAAGTTATGGTCAAAATCAAGCTGCAGACCCTAGGTGGGCCCTCTCTGTAAACTATTCTGTAAGATAAATAGCACTGACATATTAGGTTAATGTGCCCAGTTTGGCAATAAATGTAATTTCACCTGAGTTAACTTCTTGCAGTACCAAGAATTTTACAAAGTCTGTCATAGTAGTGAATGAGTTTGAATGGCAGTGTCCTCTCTCTTTCACATTTGAGGGTTTTCATCAGATAGTCTCATGTTCTTCACAGACACCCATTTCCTTAGAATATATATCCTTGCATTTCCTCATAACACTTTACTGACAAAATCTTGGGGTTTTGATGTGATATTAAACATTATGATTGACTTCATTCCTCTACCTCGTTGGATACCAGAGTTTAGCTCCTAACTTCTGAGAAAGTAAACTGAAGTTAACCAATTTGAAATCAGCTACCTGAAACTGAGAACTGAATTTTTGTTTAGTTTGGTTTTGGGGGGTTTTCACTGGGTGTTTTGGGGTTTTTTGGGGGTTTTTTTGGTTTTTTTTGTGATGGTGTGTTTGGTTTTTTTTTTTTTTTTTTTTTTTGAGAGTGAGTTAAGGGAGTTTATTAAATTTAGCATTATTTTCATTACACAATCTATGTTGGAATTTTGTCTTACTTTAATGACTCGAGAGTCACTTTTATGAACTATTTACTCACCGCCTTTAGATTTTTTATGTAGCTGTAATCAGGAGTTCCTCTCTGCTGAAAGCAAGATGAGCCTTTTGCCTTTGCATTAAAAACATAACTTCAGTTTATGCCAAGAAAAAGGCTCCAAAGATGGAATCAAAAATTCACTGGGCTCACTTGCTAAATACATACAGAGAGTACAAATGTTGTCATATGTACACACAGGCAGCTTAAGTAAAAGACAAGAGAGAGCACAGATGAATTACAAGGAAAGTACTTAGACTAATATTAGCACATATCACCTGCATTTGCATCTAGTGTCTAAATGGAGAAAGTAAATCTCATGTTTAATCCAGTTTCTCCCTTCTTATTCTTCTTTGAAGATCCACTTGCAGTGTCACATAATTTCCAGAAAAAGCTATTGTAACAAAGAGCTTGGCTGCAGTGTGAGTATGGCATCATCTGATCGAGCATTTTACAATACTGGGGAGCAAGCAGACTCTGCAACCCAGGCAGAACCCTACACTCCTGTGCATCCCTGGCTGCACTGCCTGCCCGGGCCTGGGGACAGGGCAGGAAGCTGCACGAGGCAGCAGGACCAGTCAAGTGCTGTGCTGTGTATTTCCCTAGATCAGTGAGTCAGCCAGTCCCCATGCAAAGATAGCCAAACCTGGAGAGATAAAGAATGATAACATGAGTGAAGGCTGCAGTTACCAAAATGGG
Organism: Agelaius phoeniceus; assembly: GCF_051311805.1. NCBI lineage: Eukaryota > Metazoa > Chordata > Aves > Passeriformes > Icteridae > Agelaius > Agelaius phoeniceus. Next base: position 33,899,749 of record NC_135268.1, on the reverse strand, counting down.
ATCATTTTGCTCTGCACCACACCCTCCCTGGCCACAGATGACTTTTTCTTCAGCTGTGTTACCCCTCACTCTGGGAAACCGATCCAGCTACACTTTTTTCCCCTGGGGTTGCTTCTAGTCATATCAGTTTCTGTATCTGGCATATCAAACGTCTGTGCTAACACAAAGTGAGAACAGCTTTCCCAAGATGGGGCTTAGATTGATTTAAGTAACTCTGGGAAACTGCACATTGTGGGGTAGGAAGGGACACACAGAAAGGAAAAGCAGAAAAAAGCTAATTTTGCTAATAAAAAGAAATTCAAACTCAAATATTTTTTATCAAAATGTCTAATAATTCTGCACAAAGGATGCACCAGTTTACGTCTTATTTTGGATGTGTGAAGCTTGTCATCTGAGAAGTAATTTCTTCTTAAAATAGACCAATTTCTATTCAGTTATACCCTCATATTTTAGGATTGAAAACTTATTATTAGACTCTACAACATTAGGATGATGACTGTAAGTACATTGTTTGAAGGCAGAAGCTTTTTGTCAGGCTCATGAATGAATCTGCTAATAAATATTACTTTGAAACATAACTACAGCATTTTAAAAACCTGAATGTGACAGTTTTGCAGCTGCAAACATTCTCAGCTTCCAAGTATACATCGCAAGCTGTGCACACAGAGATGTATAATGTACTGAAGGCACTTGAAATTTGGCTGATGTTATTCTGCAGGAAAAAAAGATAAAAATTGCTGAATAAATCCTAGAAATACCAATAAGGAGGGGAAAAAAAAAAAAAAAGAAGAAACCTTAAAAGCTCACCTCATTTTCTCAAAACATTTTTTTTAATCTTCCCACTGAAATAGACTATATTTTTCTATACCTAAAATAGGCTATAGTCAACTGATACAAGTACATGGAGTTTCATATTATACAATTAATCTGTTGAGATAATACGTACCAGCTGGATCTATCCCCAACAGCAATAACAGTATGTAAAGTATGATTATAATGTAACAGATTGTGAAACAGAAGAGATGGTTTCACTTATTAAAAGGCCCTTATGTTAATTCAGTAAGAGAAGAGAGTTCTGCTAGTACACAATGCTTCTAGCAAGGCCTTTATGGTAATACAGTAAATCACTTAAAAAGTGAATTCTCCAAAAATATTGCCCATTAATATTTTAGGAGCTTTATTACACATGCACTTATATGCAAATGTGGGCCCACTGCTGAATGAAGCAGAGTCCCTGTTGACAGAAAAGGCGATTGGAAAAGGCTGATGTACCAAATGCTGCCTTCACCTCAGCCTATTCTAGCAAGTCTGGCCTTCAGGACCCAGATGCTGGAGATCATGGGGAAAATCTGTAGCAAGGAAGCTGTATCCTTGGTAGGAGGTGATGAAGTCAAGAACTACTTGGGCAACCCGGATTTACACAAGTCCGTGGATCCTGATATCCTACAAGTCCATGACAACCTATAAGTGCTGAGAGAGCAGGTAGTTATCATCACAAGGCCACTTTTGATAATCTTTGATCATGGCAATTAGGAGAAATACTCAAGGACTGATGAAAAGTAAATATCCCTCCTGTCTCCAAGAAGGAGGACTCCAGGTCCAGTCAGCCTACCTCAGCCTCTGGCAATATGATGGAGTAACAATTCCCAGAAACAGTTTCCAGTCATATTAAAGACAAGAGTTTTAAAGGAGTCATCAGCATCACTCAGAGAAAGTAATGCTCAATACCAAGGAGATAAACTTCTAAAATGACTGGTCAGATAGATGAAAGGAGAGCAGTAGATATTATTTACCTGGACAACAATAAAGTTTTTGACATTGCTCACACAAGAACCTCACAGAGAAAACTGAACAGCAGAAAACTGACAGCAATGAGATGGACTGAAAACTGGCCAAACATCCTGGCCCAGGGGATGGAAATTGATTGAAATCTAGCTGAAGAGCAATAAATAAGCAGTACATGTTTAGGTCAACACTCCTGTGCAACATTTTCAATAATGGTTTGGATGATGGGGTGGAGTGGACCCTCAGCAGGTTTGCTGGTGACACTGAGCTGGGAGGAGTGGAGGATACGATGGAGGGTTGCGCTGCCATCCAGAGGGACTTGGACAGTCTGGAGAAATGGGCTCCCAGGAACCTCATGAAGTTCAATAAGGGTAAGTGCAAAGTCCTGGGTCTGGGGAAGAACAACCCTATGCACCATTGTATGTTGATGGTTACTCAGGTGAGAAGCAGCTTTGAGGAAAAGGACCTGGGAGTCCCTGTGGACACCAAGCTGACAATGAATCAGCAATGTGCACTTGCAGTAAAGGACAGTGGATTCCTGGACTGCATTAGGTGTGTTGACAGCAGGTTGAGGGAGTTGGTTCTTCCCCTCTTCTCAGCACTTGTGAGGTAATGCCTGGACTACTGGCATCCCCAGTGCAAGAGAGACATGGACCTATTAGAGAAACTCCAGTGATGGATCATTAAGATAATTAAGGGAATGGCACATTTTTCCTCTTAGGGAAGGGTTGAGAGTGGCTGTTTTTTCTATGATTCTATGTTTGTCCTGGAGAAGAGAAGTTTCAAGGTGGATCACATATATGTGCACATACATCTGGAAGGAGGGTGTAAAGGTGACAGAACCAGGCTCTTTTCAGTGATGCCCAGTGAGAGGACCAGAGACAATGGGCACAAACTGGAACAAAAGAGACCCTCTAAATACAAAGAAGAACTTTTTTACTGTGGGAGTGAGCACCAGCAGAGGTTGCATAGAGAGATATAGTCTTCCTCCTTGGAGCATTCAAAAGCCATCTGGCCATGGTCCTGGGCAACTGGCTGTACGTGATAATGCTTGAACAGGTGAGTTTAACCAGATGACCTCCAGAAGTCCCTTCCAACCTCAGCCTGTGATCCTGTGAAAACTTACACATGCTATGCCTTGCAAAAGTTACATGTTTTAGCAGGCAAGAACATGTACGCAGGCACAGCTAAACATTGTGCACAAGGAGTTGGCAAGCAGAGACACAGAAAGCCATTCCAAATGTCAAGTAGCTTAAAGGCAGATCTGTGTTCAGCAATGAGTAAAAATGAAAAGCGTTTACATTATTTGAAAAGGAAAATTTTTGTTTCAATCTTTTATGAACTGAGTTTGTTTCTTCTTTAGGTTTTCCAAAAACCATTCTGCTGAGCAGCATTTACCTTGACTTTGAGATCTTTAGAGCTATTCTAGTTTATGACAGATTTTGAAGTTATGTGTTTACCACAGCTCTTGTTACCTTCCAGGGCGAAGATTTTTTGTCTTGCTATTGGCAACTCCTAATACATCACAGTTCCTATGTGTCTTCCACTACTAAATTATATTTGCAGATTTTGTTTTTTTCATCTAAAGGCAATGACCAAGTAGTCAAGTGGAACACCAGCTTGGAAGCAAAGCTAGTGGGAATAATTGGCCTGTTTGCCAAGTGTCTGCATACCAGTCCCCATCCAAGATGGCCTGCTGAGTGCCAAGAAAATTCAGTCGCACACTTGTTGCTGATAGTTCAAGTTGAAAAGAGCCACCTGCTGTCAGCTTGCATGATGTTGTTTTTCTAAACAAGGCTTACAGCATTTGGTGCATGTTTTTTCCAAAAAAACTCCAGTGCCCAGATTTTTGCTTCCCATTACTGATAATAAAGCAGCTTGAAACAGGCTTCTTAATAGCATGTTTTGCAGAAGGCAACTGCTTCCCCAAGGATTTAGTAATTTCTGAAGAAAATCCATAAATGTTGATCATTTTAATGATTTGTTTAAGATATTAATGTCTATTCCTGAATAAGCAAAATTTACTACACTATAGTGTACTCATATACAACTCTCATCTCTTTGAAATGTGACAGCACACCTGGGATTATTTTCAGTATTCTGTGGATGTATAGGAAATTGCATGGAGAAGCTTATTTGGCTTGAAATATCAGAAAATCCATGCAGGAAACAAGGCTTAAAAAAAAATTAAGTATTTTCTTTCTCACTTTGCAGTTGCTGTCTCATTTTTGGGTTGTCTTTTGATACTGGTGCAGAACAGCACCTGACATAGACACCTACTGTAACCAAAAAGTTCTAATATTCAAACAATCAGAAGTGGCATCCATGAACTTATACTGGAAAGTTAATATAATTGAAGTAAGTTTACAGAGACAAATATTTCATTCCAGAAAAGAGACCTCAGCTCTAGAGATTACTTATTGGCTAGTGACAATGTTTTCCTGTGATAAAAGCACATTTTTGATGCAATAAGGTTTGGACACATACACAGATGTTCCTGGAAGTACTGAAAAGAATTATTTCATTCACTCACCTCACATCACAGGTTTCATCTTCAGAGTAACAATCTCCAAATGTAAACAGGATACGTGCACTCCCAGAACTTGGGCTTGAAGGCACACTAATCAAAATGGAATAATAAATACATTGAAGCTGTGTTATTTGTAATAGTTTAAGTAGGATTAGACAGGTAAGAACATCACATTCTCAACTCTTCCATTCTCCTTGGACATGCTAACCATTGCCAGGAACTCAGGGCTGCCTCATGATCAAAGAGGCCAAAAAAACAGAAGAGAGAAAAAAAACCCCTCCTGCAATGTCAGCATATCTGAAGTTTACTCTATAGTTAACACAGCTCTTTAATACACAAGTAGTTACCATGTGTGGATACCATACCATTTTCTAAAATTCAGCTATTTTTTTAAGTCTTGTTCCTACCTTAAGAGAAAATTCTCTTTTTAATTTTCTTTACGAAACTGTTACTTCAAATTGAAGAATTGTGCAGCAGTATCTTCAGGCAAAATACCTCCTCCATAACTAAGCAATCATGTTAGGATTTTTTAGACAGAGACATGCAGCACTGTAACTAACAGAGAAACCCAAATAAACTTCAGGCCTTCCCAGAAGAAATGCAGTTCTGCAGAGCCAGCACAGGAGGTCTCCAGCGCACGCTGACACTCATCCTTCAGCCTGTCCTCATACATAAAGAGGAATAATACATAATGCATTTATACAGAATGCTTATAAAGCATTTCCAGGTTAGCCTACCTCTCCCTGGAACAGCTCGGCCCACATAAGTGGTGTGAAGCACTTAAGTTGCAAATCTTGCAGAAAAGACAAAACAGATGTGGGAAGCATTGGGGCCCATCAGCTGCAGGCACACAGGCACACCCTCAGAGCAGTCCAGTTCTCATTGCTGGAGTTCCAGCAACTATAGTCCTTCCTCTTCATCCTGTCTTCCTCTTCATCCTGCCTTTCCCTTCCCTCATTTCTGCTCTGACTATATGCAATTATACCATCTACCTGTAATATTCACGTGTAATGCTCCTTTTGGAGCACGTTGCAATACTTGGGCACAAACTGGTATCAGGAATATCAGGAGTACAGCCTTGATTTCCCTATTTCTCTCTGTCACTTTTCTAAACACAATATCTCAATGCCATTTTATCCCATCCATATTATTCTCCAGATGTTTTCTGGGTGTCTTAAGAAGATAGCAGATATTTTGGGTACAGGTAAGAACCTGATATTTTGTCAACATGTGGATTATCATAGGTCAGTTTGGGTTCAAAGGGATCTTTTTCTAGTCCAACCCTCCTGTAGTAAGCAGGGATATTTTCAACCAGACCATGTTGCTCAGAGCTCTGTTCAACCTGACCTTGCATGTTTCCACAAATGGGGCATCTACCACCTCTCTGGGTAGGTCTTAAATGTTCCAGTGTTCCACCACCCTCATTGTGGTGGACATTTCTTCCTTATATCTAGTCTGAATCTGTCCTTTTTAGTCTAAAATCATTACTCCTTTGCTGGGATTGAGAGACACAGACCATACTATGCAAGCAAAGCCAGATTATTACACTAATCACTGGTATTTATAGTTCTCTAAATTCCATACAAAATTTTCCACTCAGATCCCTTTGCCCCTGTTAACATAGCAACACAATCTTTTTGGGTATCAAGTCCCTGTTACATTCTTTTGTGCCAGCAATGTCTTTGTTCCATCTTCTCTCATCAGAGTGACCAGACATGATGTCTTCACTTTTGTTCTTGCCTTGAGTTTAACTCTCCCACAGCTTACACTGTACCAGGGCCAAGAGGTCGGCAGCACTACCCAGCTCAGTTTCTGTAGCTGTCTCATCTTCCACACTCCTTCACTCCTACCACTACAAGTCCTGTTAAATTTTCAGCCCTGAAAGGCCACAGCAAGGTCACCCTGGAGTCTTCTCCAGGTTGAACAACTCCAATTCCTTCAGTCTTCCATCACAGCAAAGGTGTCCCATGCTTATTATTATTTTTTGTGGCCCTCCTCTGGACCTGCTCCAATATGTCCATGTATTTCCTGAGTTGAGGGCTCCAAAACTGAAGCCAGAACTGCAGAAGAACGGAGTAGAGGAACAGAATCATTTGATGTGGCCACTAGGTGCGTCAGGCAGGACTTGCCCTTGGTGAAGCCATGGTGGCTGTCCCAAATCACCTCCCTGTTCTCTATGTGCCTTAACACAGCTTGTAAGAGCATCTTGTTCCAGGATATTGTTGAGTAAATCAGCCTTCCCCTTGTCTCTTGTCACCCATTTGCCAGCTTTGCTCCTCATGGGCAGAACACTTTCTTTGATCTTCCTTTTCTAGCTGGCTACCTATATATGGCTCATCTTTGTAGAGCTTCAGGTGCTTCAGTGTAGCCAGCAGATCTCAGAGCAACAGGCAGAGGGCTCTCACCAGCACACTGTCCTTCTAACCTTGGTGTGTCATCCCACAGCTTGTCACATGCAGTCCTGCTATTATCCCTCTCCCTCATCAAGTCTAGATTAAAGCTCTGTCACTGAGCCCCACTAGCTCATGAGGAAAGACCTCTCTTCCCTCTTTGAGAAATGTGAATCCCATCTGACACCAGGATGTCTGGTGCTGTGTAGCCCATCCCATTATTGAAAGATCCAAAACTGTTAGTAGCACCAGTCATGGAGCCATGTTTTAATGGTATGGTCTCATCTGTTTCATCCCATGTAGCTGCCGGGAACTGGAAAGATAGAGGAAAGAACCACCTGTGCTCCAGATTCCATTACCAACCATGCCAAGGGCCTGAAGTCTCTTTTGATTGTTCTTGGACTACACATTGCAGCTCCATCACCACCCACACGGAACAGCAATAATAGGTAGCAGTCCAAGGCTGGGAAGGTTCCTGGTGATGTCCTTAACCGGGATCCCAGGGGAATAGGCCTTGGCAACACCTGCACTGTACACTGCAGCCAAAGGAGACCATGAACATGCCAAACACACTGTGCTTGCCTCAGGCCTTGTTTGCCCCAGCCCCCACCCGTCTGTAAATGTGTGTAGATGGATGAGTTACCACACCCAAGATGAAAGGGAGACCCAAAAGCAGCTCAAAGTAATGATCGTCAGCCAGAATCAGCCTGTCAACTTAAAAAATATGTTATCATTATGAACACAGGTCATTTGATTTTAAAGAACAAGATTCCAATACTGTTTTCTTCGGGTATTAATTCTTATGACATAATTTTAAGTAGTCATTTTCTCATTTTATTTTATGCCTTATTTTCTGAATTGTATTTTGTTTTTTGTATTAGTTTGAATTAAATTTACCACTCATTTATGACAAGAAATGAGACATGTAAACTAAAAAAATCTAATCTCACCTGACTGCTGTTTCTAGCACTAATGGCTAGGGAAAAATTTGTTCTCATCCTCTCTTGCAAAACCAACTGCTTTCAAGCCTGTATTTGTGTGTATTACACATGTTTTGCATGCTTTTTATTTGGCCAGAATGTGAGTATACCTAAAGATTACTGAGTGCAGGCCCGATTAGCATGATGTCTGTTCTGTGGTTTGGAACAATGCTCTTCCTCGTACATTTTTCTCCTTGGAATGAAATATGCCATTTTCTAACAAAAAGTTGGAAGTGCTAAGTTCTTTTTTTTCTTTTTTTTGTGCTGGGGAAAAGTTGGGGATTGAAGTAAGCATTCCATTTGTTCAAATTCTCCAGACCATTATACAATTATCAGTCTTAGTCAATTTATCACTATTTTTCTTTCTTAAGTATGTATGAAGAGGTCAATAACTTTAACTGAACTCTCATCTTTGAAAAATCCAATTTATTCTAATAAGAATAAATGCTATGTCATCAACATGCAGTATTCTGCAAGTACATATTTTTAGCAGTTTTGTGAAAGTTATTGATTGGGTACATCTGGCCAATTCCATGTTTCTAAAATCCCAGCACATTTCATTTATAAAATAATATTTCAGAAAAAAGGTGACCTTCACAGAGCAAGCAGTGTATTTTAAACTATTTAAGTGTGCATCTATAATTTAAGAAATCTGCAGAGAACTGGGCGCTTTTTTTTGGCCTTTTTTTTTTTTTTTTTGTAACCTTGGTAATGCAGAGCATGCTTTGGGAAAGAAAAAAGCCAAGAGCTATGCACTGATATTATTTTATACATGCCTACTGCCTTTCTTACAGGGTCTCCAGTCTAAATTAAGCATACAAATTGGATGTAGTAAATGAAGGTAAACAGTGAGGAGGGACTGAAATGAAGGACAGATTGTGCTGGTACAGTGCAGTGAAAGATTATATACGGAACAAATATTGGTATAGGCTAAATTGACAAAGACTGCAAGATATATAGCTGAAGACAGAAGAAAAGCAGTAAAATAATGTATAAAACATTAACCTACAACCCTGAAACTCCAAACAGCAGCAACAGCAATTTACTTGACTATCCTAGGTGAATAATCAAAAGAACACCACTGATCACTAGCTAAGTCAGCTTTATGCCCTTGTCTCCACAAGGACACAAGGCAGGCAGGGATCCAGCAAGGCACGGGAAGTGGGACAGCCCACAAGAGAGCCTTCAGCCCAGCAGGGCACAGGAGCTTGAACTACTGTCAAGCAGCTCATTTGGATGAAGGGGGGACATGACCGCTTTCAGCAGGTCAGCAATTTGCATTCTTCCCATTTATTTATGTGTCCCTTTCACTTATGCACACTTTCAGAGCATCAGAAATATGAAGAAGCTCCTGCTTCAACCACAATGCCTTTTTGGCATGACCCACACCAAATGGCAACTTTCATAATTTTGGACAGGACCCTCTTGGCTCAGAGCTACAGGCACACCAGAATGAACTGAATTGAGATTTCTGCTGTGATGAAATTATATAGCAAATCATAAACCATTGGGATAGCTCACTAGAGCCATATGATACAGGTCTACATCATAATGAAACAGTGTTAGAACTAAAACACTGGATAATACAGTTGCAATATCAGGGAGCATGATCAGGGAATTAACAGAAGATTATCCTAATAAAAAGGAGTGTAACTTTTGCTTTTAGAAATCTTGTTTAAAAATCCACAGCATTATTGGTCTTCCACTGTTTAGAAATAAGCAAGTTTATTCACTTCACAGTATAAAGTGTTGAGAATGCCAACTACATTCCCTAGAAAATGATGCACTTCTTACTTTGTCTTTGCCAATTGGACTAAGGAAGACCTATCAAGTATCTGCAGCAGAAACAGTTGCAAATTTGAGCTACTCCATATCCCAGCCACAAAAATTATTCCTTTAGGAACATCCTATCAGGACAACCAGTACACAGTATGAAAGAGTGGTTTAAGAAAAAAATCAACAAGTTAACATTGCAGTACTGGCTGCCATGAGAAGAATTAAGAACTCTAACAGTACAAGCTAGGACAGGATCAACATTTTCTTTCATAGCCATCTGACTGATACTGAGATGCATTCTCAAGAGAAAATGTCTCCTTGTTGTCCAAAGACACCAACCGCTGCAAATGAAACTGTGCCCAAGAAAATTCCATCTTAAGTGTCAAGGGCAGCTTGTGCATGCAGCATTAGTGCACTTCAACACAAGGAGAAGAAATTGTTTGTGACACTCAGACTAGCAGGAGATGCAAAGAGGAATAGCATCAGCACATCAGGAGGCAGCAAATACATTCAGCTGCAAAGATTTCTTGAGCAGTATACTGAAGTTGAAAGCAAAAATTCAGCCAAAGCTATTAAAATTATGAGGACACAATCATCAGGACAACGCTGAAACCAAGGACAAGCTTACAAGCATGAAAGGAATAAAGGCTGATGCTGCTGATGCTACATAAACATCATTGAATTCCTGATTTCAGTTAAAGCACAAATTCAGAAACCTCAACAACCCTAAACCTGAAATGAAAAATTCAAACAGCACTTAGGTGAATAAAAAAGAAACCAAAAAAAGTACTAAGAGCAAACAATGCAGTGCAACATCCTAGCAGCTTAGAGGTCAGCAAAGATTTAAAAAGATGCAGAGTGTGCCACACTTACTTCAGGGAGAACTCATTGCACTCACAATTAAAAACAAATCCTGCAAAACAAAGGCTGAAATTAGAAACTTAAATCAAAGGCTAGTAGTTGCAAAGACACCAAAATAATGTCTGCATCAGATCCAGGTGATTTAAACAAACACTAATCACCTCATACTCTTAGTGATAGTTATAGACAGTATCACTTGACTGAATAGAGTAACTTGCTCTCTGCAAGTGGACTGACATGTTTAAATTAATATTTGTGCACAGTGACTTCACCAGTTATTCAAATGGGCCCTTAAGGGAGCTTTGCCCACAAGTGACATTTCTATGTCCCTAGTGCAAAGATAACATGAAGGATAACCTTGAAATACCTGTCAGAAATATCTGGAAAAGTATAATTAAAATAGGCAATAGTACCTACAGGACACTACTTGACCTCTGCAAGACTTAGTCCAATCCCTTACTGGAAAAGTGTGATGCTAACTGCCTAAAGACATTACTCCAGCTACTCAGAAACTATCAGAATTTGCAAACTGCTGCATTCTAGCTGAAATGGCAGTCTTACAGCCCACCTACATGCCACATGAAAGGAAACAGGATGTATCCAATGGACTCCTTAACCAAGGTAGCTCTACAGTATAAGCAACCAAGAACTGGACACAATCTTCAGTGAAGACCCATGAGATTTCAGAAGACATTAAATATGTGACATGCCAGTTTTCATAAAAACTATTTAAAGAGCAAAACATAAAACTACACCAAAAAAGGTACACCAAAAAAGAATGCCTATGCACACCACTCTGGAAAGCCAACTGCTTGAAGAGCAAGCACCAGGATGGAGACATCCCAATCAAACAAATGTTGTAATCACAGAATATTGTGAGCTGGAATGGAAGCACTATGATCATCAAAGTTCAACTCCTGACCCTGCACAGGACAGCCCTCAGAGGCACACCCTGTGCCTGAGAGCATTGCCCAAACACTTCTTGAACTCTGGCAGGCTGGTGCTGTGCCCACTTCCCTGGTGAGCCTGTAATACACAACATGGAGATAGTTCAGTCCTGTACAGTCGTCAACAGTATTTTGCAAAGAAGCATGTTTTATAGAGAATGCATACTGGTTAAACATGAAAAGCAGCAAAAATGTGATATAATAGACTAAATAGACCCTTTCAATTATACAACAGACCCCTCAGCCCTGTAAGATTACTGTTTGCATTTGAGAAATCTGGCCAGAACCACAGCTGCTCCCTCAGTTCCCCTCCTCCCCAACTCCTTTCACTGGTCCTGAGCCACCCTCGATTTCTATCAGAGAAAGACTTCAGCACATAAAAAAATCCAAAAACTTTGTATTCATCAGCTCATAACAAACTAAGAGTTATGCTATGAATATATTATGGGCACTACACAGAAACATGAACAACCCAGCTTTCAGGCAGCAATTGAGAAAAGGGCTATATACATGCAGACAAAGAACTGGAGTCTGAATTTGTCCTAAGTACACTCCTTTCAAGCTTTCTGAGCACTAAAGTGCTGCCTCCTTCCATTGTTTCTGAGGACTACACACAAAACACACTTTTGGAGGAAGGAAATGGGTGGTGCTGTGTTCTACAAAGGAGCAAAGAGAAGCTGTGTGAGAAAGCTGCTAATATAAGCCACAGGAAGAGGTTAACAGGGAGGAAGAATTATGCATCTAAAGAACAACAAGGGAGGCATGAGAAAGAGGAAAAGCACGTATGTGCTGGGAAGAGGAGAAGCAGCAAAGTGCACCCTTTCACAGTCAACAAAGCACTTAAAACATGAATGGCTTGTTGGATCATATTCAAGAGCAATAAATACATAAGTCATACGAACATGAATGTCGGTAAAGTCTCTGCTATGAGCTTTTCAATAATACAATGACTGATTTGCCAAATGAACTTCACGTGGACCAAGGCATAGCATGCAAAACCTCAGGAAGCTCGGCAATTTTGCCAACATTAATTGAACATAAAATAAAATTCAAGATTCTTTTGAAACTTTTATGCTCAGCCTTAATGACAAAGACTTCTACCAGTTTCAGGGCTGTTCAGTCTAAACATTCCACTGTGCTACTACCTCCTCTCAGGGAGCTACAGGAAAAAGGACCCCAGGTTTCCTTGGAAGTTGCAATTCACAAGTTTTCTTTTTCTCCTCTGCTAAGAAGGTACAGACTTTCTCAAAGCACAGCATCAGACCCTGAATAAAACTCTTCAGCCAAGTTCTCTGCTGATGTTACTTACAGTGAAATATTCACTTATTTCAAAGGTTACCCAAGACACAAAGGCTGTCCAGAATGTGTCATCAGCAAGGGTAAGGAATAAAACCAAAACAAATTTCTTAAGTAACCAGGAAAACCTATCCTCTCACCCAAACCAAAATAAGCAAAGGAAACAAAGATTGACAAATTAGTATATTGGAGGATGGAGAAAAAAAAAAAAATCAAAATGAACAGAAGTCAATCTGAATTAGACCTTTTCATTGACACAAAAAGCCAGAGTCTTCAACTCAATAAATATCTCGAAACCAAAATGAGTCTGCAGTGTAACTATATGCCCAAGAAAGAAGAGAGCTCAGGAATAATCCATCTATAGCCATATACTATAGCTATTGGTTTTGAAAGAGCTAGTATTTGATACCACAAACCAAATAACAAGACCTGGTGAAGCTGTCACATGTGGAGCTACAACAGGGGACCGAAGCATTACAAACATATGAGAAACGTGGTGGGGACAAACAAGTCATCAGTCTGACCTAATCTCAAAATAGAAGCTTGTTTATAGATCCTGGAGAAAATACAGAAAGGGATAAAATGCAAGGGAGGGGCAATATCAAATAAAATAAACCATCCACCTGCACCAGAGGGAATAAATTATGTGCTGTAAGTCATGGAAGTATCAGTTTGGAGAGGGACTACTGCTGGAGGCCTTGATGATCAGATTATTACCTTAATAATGAACAATTATCATCACAGCACAAATGGCTGAGAGTACAGTGTTGGAAGAGACTGACAACAGATCAGAATATTGTAAGAGGACAATGTGACGACGTGATAATCACAGCGACAAAACTAGAATAAAATTCAGATCAATATGCAGATCATGCTTCATTTTCAGCAGCATTTTTAGACATTGACATTAAAATCAAAGAAACCAGAAACAACCAAATAAACACAACAAAACTCCCCAAACAAACTGCACAGGATGCAGAGTGCATACAGAAGTTTCCACTCTACCTGTCCCACTTAAGTTTGGCTTATTCTGGCAGGACAGATAGGAAGAACATCTGGCCACTGTAAGGTATGGGGACAAGAAAGGAGAAGGGAAGAGAGAGAGCTGCTCAGCCCAAAGAATGTGCAAAGCAAAAACTACATCCACATATAAACTGGCACATGGAGGCTCATTATCTTCTGGCAACCAGAGGAATGGATCAGCCTCCCAAGTAAGAAATGCAGCCTCAGCACTTTCTCCTTAAGAGTAAAACGTGTGTCAAGGCCACATGAGGGTTCCCAGGACTGTCAAACCAGAACAAATCCAGTTCTACACTGATGTTGGAAGTAGGGCCTCCATGTGGAAGGCTGCTTTTTATCAGTGCAAGTTCCTGTGTTTTACTTGGACTCTGACCAAAGACACCAAGGCAGAAAAGCCATCCTGGGCCTCACAGCCTACCTTCTCTTAGAAAGCCACAGTTCAGAGCATCTTACTTGTTACACAAAACTCAATAAAACTAATTAAAAACTGCTCATATTGCTCTAGTTATGAGAAAAGCCTCAAAACATACTGCATACAGCACCTAGGTGATTTATCTCTGCCACACCTATTGACCCTGGCACACGTGACAAAATTTTCTTGGAACTGTATCAGAAGATAACAACTACATATCAAAACAGTTTGGTAGTAACTGAGAAAGCATTTTAAACATCACTACTCCAGTATAAGTTTCACTGAAAAAAAAAATTACTTTAAATAATGCCGCACTGGCTTTTTTTCCAGTGCAGATACCCTAGGTAAAAAAGTGGATGCTGCAATAGTATACAATGGGGTTTTTCCTATACATACACATATATAAAATGGAGGTTTATATATATAATGTTTTCATATACATACATGAAGGATTTCATTGGCAGCAAGGGCAACAGTGCTGCAAAGAAAATAATCCTCCTTTCACACATTAAATTATTGAGGCCAAAACTACACCTTTAAGGATAGACCTAATAAAGAAAGAAAACCCAAATTAATTCTCAAAACTGAAAGAGAAGACTGAGCATGTCAAGCCAGCTATTAAAAAGCTGAGGGAGCTACGAGTCTACACTTAAGGAGAAGCCAGCACTTCTACTTAACACAAACTTGAGTTTTGACATAGAGAGCCAAGACTCATTTCTCTGCAGAGACTGCAGTCTGTGTGTAGGTGTGTAGAGTGTCACTGTATTAATTTAATCCCAGGAAAATCAGATGCGAATAGTTTAAGATTGTGCTGTTGATGGTTGCTAGTTGTTGAATATCTTAAACTTATTCCTACATACTCACCACGTAAAAGCAAGAGAGAACTTTAAAGGTTTTCATATTCTAGTAAAAACTCTTAAATTTTCATTTATCACATTTTCAGTGGAAAACAGAAAGTAACAGATTCCACCTTAAATCAGCAATAAACCTACTTTCACTCCCAGCCTTCTCTCAAAGCATGCAATTTTTAGAGATAAGACTGTAAAGCTTATTTAAAGAACAATCTAGAGATAGGGGAGCAAAATTATATTAATCATCTCACATGGCTGCTGTCTCCTGAGGGGGTCAATTTTCAGAGTAATTTTAACAATGTTCATATTTTCTTCAATGGATCTGTTATTTAATTTATGTTAGAGAGGCTGTTGCTGCTACATAGGCTTTATTCACAGAAGTATTTTTAATGTTTCATTCCATAGCAAGGAATACATAAATATTAATACTTGCAATTAAATCATTACTTGAATTCTCTAGAGTTGATTTTGTTTCAACTATGCAACAATCCATATGAGACAGCCTGGAAATTTATTGCATTTCCTACCAGTCTTGAAGAAAATAGAGGGTTTTTGGTTTTGTTTCTCTTTTAAAACAAAACCTCTTCCTCATCTTAGTTTGACCAAATATCTGAGTCTCAGATTTACAGATGTAAAACACGCATGCTTCTCGAAATGACCAAGATGAATCCATTGAAGCAGTACCCTCAATACTTCAGCTTTTACAGATTCGTGCTGACTCCAATGTGCAATATACTGCATAAAGGAGTAGCCTCTGCCTCAGTAAGTTTCAGTAAAAAAAAAGCCATAAAAGAACAGAGATGATCAAATGTCGTTTCTTCAAACAGACACAAAAAAATCCTTTCATTTCAGTGCCATTTTGGTGAATGCAACACTAAATCCCAGCAATTGGTATTTACTTGCCTGCATTTTGCTGCATCCACTCAGTTAAGTACAAAATTCATATTACATACTACAAATATGAAACCTCTTTCAGATATCACACCAAGGCCTTTACTTCTATTGAATCAGTTCCTGTGTGATGTGTTTTTTATCACTCAGTCCATAACAAGTTAAGCTATCTATATTGGATGATATGTTGAGGATGTCTCTATATAATGTGATCTAAAAATACTAATTACAGTAAGGAGGCATAAACAGGAGAATAGGGAGCACTGCCTAATTCAATAATATATCAAGCACAGAGAAAAAATTGACAAGTGTTAAAACACCTCAAAAAAGTTGGTAAGAGGAGTTATTTCCCTATCACTGTGCCTTTAGTACTACTGGAGGACTATCTTGTAAGTAAAATATGTAAAAATGTGTTTTCATTCTACTAATGTAAAAACAAATTTTAATCTTTAGCTTGTTGAAATGTACCCA
Source organism: Agelaius phoeniceus (assembly GCF_051311805.1). Lineage (NCBI taxonomy): Eukaryota > Metazoa > Chordata > Aves > Passeriformes > Icteridae > Agelaius > Agelaius phoeniceus. Next base: position 33,883,539 of record NC_135268.1, on the reverse strand, counting down.
AACAAGTATTAGCCACAGATTCACAAAGAGTAGTTCCACTACACCACACAAATCTAAATATCCGTAATTTCTTTCCTTACAGTGCTAGAGATTACAGTAATAAAAACACAATGTTTACAAGTCCTATATTTTCAGTGATTTTTAGCATTCTTATAATTCTAAGTGTGGATCATTTCTAGAGCTATGTTAGGAAGACTTATATCTAGACAGCATTTTGTTGCTTCTCTTTGCATTGAACTAATTTTAGACTTGGAAACGCCACCTGCCAGGCATTTCAAAGCTCAATGGGATACGGCTGTTTATGGCTATAGTTCCATTTTAAACCAGTCTTCTGCATACCATTGGAAATAAAGAATCTAGCCTCTGGGAAAAAAATAACATCTACAGATTTAATATTGAATTAACATCAGCTTTTAATACTGGGGATGCTATTGGGTGATATTTATTATTTGACATACTTTGTTCGGTAAAAACTCAAATGGATCACCTTCCATACTTCTCCCTACCCAAATGTTAAAACAGATATTCCTTATTTTTACACTATTTAGAATATAAAATCAACACAACCTTAACTATAAAACTGTTTACATTCCACATACACCTAAGTCCATACCTTTTTTGGCATCTCAAAAGTTTCTGCTGGTGATGCTCACAGTATCTATTAGTCATTCTCATTCAGCAGTACACGCACCAAAGTTTTCAAAGATTATCAGCAGCACAACTGTATATCAAGAAAAACTCCACACCAGTGGTTTGCCCACATCACTTGGCAATGTCCCTTTAATATTAATACACAGAGAAGTAAAATTTTTTCATAAATTTGTTCAAGTATGTGGAACATGTAAAATGCATAAGAATCAATATGGACTTCATTAATGTTATATTTATTTATTTTCCAGCTTCATACAAACTGGATGTAGAAGCATAAACATAGTACATTTCTACCATTTTCAACAAAAATATAACCAATATGTACAATTATTGTATTAAAAATACAAAAGGATACAGACTCCACCAATGTCTTTCTAAAAGACATACAGGTACAAGTAGTATCAAAAGTATGAGGAAATCACCAGTTAATTGTACATTCTGCACTTGACATCACAGAGCGAACTGAGATTAGCAGTCCTATGGTCTACAATTACTTAATGCTTATATAACATTTGTGCAACTTGTGATAGAGCTAGGATTTTGTATTTCTATACGCACATGAGGTCCATAGCCTTGAGAATAAAACTGGCAAATAATGCATATTACATGTAAAATTACAAATGCATAATTGACAATGTTATATATAAGCAAATAGACAAAAGCTATGATTACTGGAGAGAGAATTAAATAAAGCACTGACATTTGTTTGATACAGTGAAAAAACACTGCAATTTGATCTTTAAAAGTTGAAGCTATTTACGTTTATCTACTGATCAATATGATCAGCTGAGTTCAATGGAAAAAAAAAATCCAAGACCAGCAGTTCCTCACATTTGAGTACTACTCGGATTGGCAGCCTTCACTTCTCCGGAGTCTGTGCAAAAACAACACAAAAATAGAGGGGAGGGTCATTTCAGTCATTATAGGGTTAATAGCAGCTGTGAGCAGGTGGTTGCTACACATTGGCCTTCTCTACACATGCAGTGTTCCATGAAACCATTAACAGTTGTGACTATTTCTGCATTGCAAAGGCTGGCAAATCTAACTGTGTTATCTTTAATTTTTTTACTTAAAGGCTCGATTATCCCCTAATGTCGAAGTCAATAGATGGAGGTTATTAGATCAGTGTTAACAGCTGACACAAGCTGTGCCATCCCAACTTGCCTTCACTGCAGTGTTATCCAGTTAACTTTTATTTTAATATAACTACTATATAGTTTAAAAATAAAAAGTATATAATTTAACAGTGGGGTTGCCATCTGTCTTATTACAGTGGGACACTTTTTTTTTAGCATGCCATCCTGTATTCCACAAAGCACAGGTATGAGACATACTTTGTCCTCTTGATCACTGACCAGTTGTGTTTCTGCATTTACACCAGACCCAAATGAGGATGCTGTTAACACTAACATTTACAAACTTGTGAAGATTCCAGGGTGGGGCACATTAAGAGCAAAGCCAGGTAGTCAAGGAAAGGCTGCATCCTACAACCTCTGCCTTCCCTTCTGCCCTGCTCAGCCATGTGATAGCAATATTCTTCCAGGAGCTCAGGCTGGCAACCCTACTTACAGGTGTGAAATAATACTGTAATTACTATTCAGATGCACTATTTGATCTCCCAAACACAAACATACAAAATTGTAACAAAGGCATTGTAAACAAGCAAATAAGCACTGCCTCCTTGAAGGATCTCAAAGCAATTTTCTCTTTGTAGGTTAAAGGCCAAACGTAATTTGACAACTAACTTATCTCATTATCCCAATGAGACTAAGTGCTAGGATTGTGATTAAAATCTAAAAGGAAGATTTAAAAAAACCCTTCCAGGCATTGGGAAGTGCAGCCAGAGTTAATCATCCTGATGTGATGATCTTGGAATTTGGAATGATACTGTGTGATGTGGCAGACAGCGACAGTGGTAGCTTGGAGATTGCTGCACTGTGCATTTCAAGCAACACAGTTTGAAAAGTGCCAGGGCGATTTCTTCACAGTATTTCACATGCAAGGGGAGAGGGGACAGAAGGGGGAGGGGCAGAGGAAGAAGCCCCATGCTGCTTTAAGGCAGGGAAGGAGGCAAATAGGTCCACCATCCTTTAATCATAGTTCCAAGGCTCCTATTCTAGGGACGTCTTCTTGTGCTCTCCTTTAAGGTGGCTCACTCTGGATCCAGAAAAGCCCAAGTCTTAGACAGCAGAGACTTGTTCATCTTCTGCAAACATAACAGGATAAGGGAAAATAGAGTTTAGTTTATAAAGAATAAGACTGCTACCGAACAAAACAAGCTGTGCATGCAACAACAACTGTGTGTATGGTGCCCATGTGTTCTCAATTTCATTGTGTAGGTATATATACTTTAAAACAATCTAAATTTCAGTACATTTCAGGTCTCATGGGACATATTCCTTTGGAATTTTGATCTTGAAGGAAAAAAGGACACGCTTAAACTAAGCTAGATGCAGTTATTCATCCCAAGGAGCACAACAGATACTCCTAGATATCTAACAGCTTCAGAAAGGCATCTGACGTTTTCCCCTAATTATATCTTCAATTTAGTCATCATTAGTAGAAACAATTAAAATTCTCAGTCATGGTAACTCTCAAAGTTTGTGGCAATTAAGTTAAGGTAGACTTCATTTTTTTCCCATCATGTTCAACTGCAAAGTTCATCCTGCACCTAAAACCTTAGTAACTAAGCAGTTAGAGGGAGAAGGGGAATGTTAGTCTATCATTAAGCAAAATAAAGCATTCAAGTGAGCGATATTGGCACCACCCTGCCTAAATTTTGAGGACCTAAAGCTGCAATCCCGCTACACTTGTTCTCCAAGGAAGAACATCACAGTTGAGCTAAAGGATAAAGATGTAGACACATTTGTAGGACCAGCAAGGTAGCGAGACAGCAGTGGGCTCACCATGTGAAACAGAGTGGGAGATTCAGTGTTCACAGTGTAAAGAGCTTCAGGTAGAATGTGAGCAACTATCCAAATAAACCTGAGCAACAGTGCTCTGCCGGGTGGATGGGCAAGTATTCTGTAGACCAGGATACTTTTTTGATCATTAAATATGTGGTTAATGTGGAAAATCTTGGCAGGCAGGGCTGTACAAGGTGAACATAGGCACCTCCCAAGAAGCTGCCTAAGCCAACTGTTTGGTTGTTCAAGATTCAATTAGGAACCTATGTTCCAAATTTTAAATTACATTTTAGGATGAACTGAATTCCTTCCCTTCCAAAAAAGTTAACAAATAGCAAGTTTTGAAATTAAATAGAGTTCAAATTATGGCAAGATTTGTGTAATTTGCTTTGTCTCCGTGTCTGAAAGCACTGACCCGTTTTGCATGCAGCACACTCAAAATCTAACAAGTAGAAATTTACCATCTTCCTCTGTGGAAAACCCTTGAGATGGATAGTGAGCAAGACGTGGGTCTGACTCATTTGGTTTATGCCACTGAGGTTTGTTCACGGGCCTGCCAGTTGAGTGGCCGTGCGACTGCTGCTGTGGAGTTGCTGTCCCATGAGTCTCACATGTCCGTGCCACCATTCTAGACCTCTGAAGTGCCACATTGTAGTCTGGAGGCTTCCTGGTTGGATGGGAGCCACCTTCTGCAAACTCAGCAATAGGTATTCCTACATAACCAGGAGGAGTTGGAGGTGGTTCCCGGTATCGACCCTCTTTTCTTGCTGCAGGAAAAACAACAGGTGATTGTTAAGAGACAGGATGAGGAACATGCTCAAAGGAAAATAGACAGTTAAATGCTAAATAAATATCAACCAACTCAACAGCACAGGAAGAGAAACTCTGAATGACAAAGGTGAACTATCATATGCTAGACAAGGAGCTTGTGAAAAATAAATCAGTCAAGAAAGTACAGAATATATAGCATACACAGGATATAGCTATTCTTCCAGCAGTGAAGCATTAGTCTAACAAAAATCATCAAATTTCATGGGGAATTTGTTCAAACCTCACAACTGAAGCGGTTCCATCAATTGTATACAATAAAATGTACATTGATCAAAGCAATAAAGACTCAAGAGTTCACAGAAATAGTAAACATCAAGAATTTTGGCATCTCTCCACATGCATGTTTAACTTAATTCTGGAGGTGGATGAAATTTTTAGTCTATAAAAACTTGGATCCAAGAGCTCATCTCTTTTGTTTTTAGCATCTTGGAGGGGAAACAAGAAATACATCTGATACATTATTTTCTTCCTATAAATCTTACTACTTAATGAGGCATAAGCTACAACTCTAAGAGGTCAGGAAGAGAAGTGGGCTTCATCATTATACTATTTGCATGCACTGCTGGCTGCGGCCCCTACGGTTGTATTCTCTGCAAAATCAAAGTTGAAAGTATTCCCATAAGAAAAATGACTGAATATTACTCTACCTAGGAGATGGAAAGACCACCACCTAGCCTGTGGATATCACTGAGATGCAACTGTTTACCTGAACAAGGCTTAACTCAGGGCATACTGAGAAGCCCTCTCAGAGAGAACTGTAAAGGAAAAAATATCAGTTAAGAATCCTAAGCATCTGCCGGGACACACAACAGATAGGCAAGAGTCTATGTTTCAAAGTACTTGGAGAAGTCAGCTGGGACTTTGATACTGAACACTTATTGTGGGCCCAGCCTTTTAATATATGACCACTTTAATGACAAACCTTACACATACAGCAGGAAAAACCATTGACACAGGCAATTTACTTGGCACAGCTTGTCAAACACTGTATATTCTTGCATAAGTGCTGATGACAACACCACCCTGCATCAGGCAGGATGAATTGACTGAAAGGGCAGTACAAGCTTAAAATGGACTGGTGCTTCTTGGATGCAAGTTTTTATAGACTAAAAATAAATCCTTGGTATTACAACAAAACCAAACATCTTCCAATAGAGTCTAAGTATTTTTCTTGGACAAACTGTTTAACTGAGCAAAGCAGCATGAAGAAATTTCTGAGAAACTTTATTCAAAGATTTCTGAAAATAAGAAGTTCTATAGAAAAACTCCATTGTAGAAAAATTCTATTGAAATACTGCAAGACATCAATTAAGTACAAAAGAACTATGTACACCAGAGGGTTCCTGGGATAGTGATACACAGATTTACATTTGCAGGACAGTTAGTTAATAGTAGTGAAGGGCATGGAATTGGGTTGGTTTGAATTTTCAGGTGTCTTTAATGTTCTTTCAAGTCTATGTATTGGCAAGCATTGCCTTGAGAGGCAAGTTTGGAAGCACACCTGTTGCACATTCTGGAGGAAACTAAGGGTATCAAAGAGTAAAATTGGAGATTGGCATGAACCCATTCACCTTCTTCCTCTTGATAGCCCAGGGATTTAGACCTGCACCCAAGCTTTGAGGCAAAAGGCCACTGCTAAGCAAGATACTCAGGCAGAAAATGGAAAAGCTGTTTATCACAGTGGTCTCAGCATGAGCTCAATCTGGCAGACATTCAGCTGTGTCAGCAAAAAATGGCTTTTAGATATTCTTCATGTTAACCTGACAAAAGGCAAAGTGAGGGGGAATGAAAGGAAGAAAAGAGGCAAAAATTCAGAGGTATTGGATGGCCCACAGATTAGGATGCATAGAAGGAACAATATGATAAAAATGTTAAGCTCTGCCAAAGACACCTTCATACTAATTTATACATTATCTGATCTTTCCATTATTGAATGCACAGAATAGTATTTCAGCTCTAACTTCTTTGAAACCTCTTCAGTTTCAGCAGTCCAAAGAAACATTTCAGTTGGCATTTAAGCACAAAGGGATCCCATTTCAGAAGTAAGGAATATTCACAATTATCAGACAAGTCATACAAAGGTATAAAGTAAAACACTTCTATAAAAATCAGGCCACATTTACTAAAACTTCTAAATATAGCCTTATGGAGCCTTACTGTGATGAGAAATTCAAATTTCAGAACTGACATCTAAATACATCAACCTCTCAAAATACTGCCCAGCAGCTGAACTAGTTTTTCGATGTATGGCAGGCTCTTTTGAAACACAAAGGCACTGCCAGAACTGAGAATCAACAATAAATGATATTTTCTTTTCCCTAGCAATAAATGCTTAGTTAAAGGGAAAAATTTGAGACTACAAAATGTTCAGTTTTGCTTTAAAAATTAAAAAAAAAAAAAAAGAAAAGAAAAACAGACAAAAGAAATGCAGAACAATATGAGAAAACTTAACCAAATGAATTAAAATACTTCATGGCAAATGAAACTTAACTTACCAACAAGCCCCTTGGTACTACTCGATGCTGCTGCTGTGTGGGCAGGGACAGGAGCTGGCTTTGTCTCCTCTGCTGGTACAGACGTTATGCTACTGGTTTCAGCTTCAATCGAAACATCCTTCCCACCCCTCCGCTTTATGGTACCTGTATCACCCTCGGAGTCCTCTCCCCAGTATCCTGTGGAAGATGCCCAGCTCGCTCTGGACTGTGCTTGATCAAGGCCCTCCCTACCTTGACTTTGCCTGCCATACTTTGTGCCATGGTCAGGGAACATCAGCTGGTCCATGTGGCCGCCTGAGGCCCACAGTCCCACCCCATCTCCTGAACTATCAAAATGAGCGTGTCCAAAAGGCAGCGTCTCCCAGCTCCTCTGGTGCTGGATTGTCTGGATGTTGTCATGAGAGCCACTCGAGCAAGAAGTCCAGCTCCCACGGCCGCTGTCAGCTGCGTCGAGCGAAGCTCTGTCCCCCTGGTCCTGTGACAGCTCTTCTGTACTAGGAGAAGAAAGTACAGTTGCTCCAGCATACAGGCCTCTGGTCTCTGACAGCGGTGCGTATGAGCTGGATACACATTGATGAGGGGGACAAAAAATCCAGTGTTGGAATTGGAAATCATGAACAGGACGCACAAAGAAACAAAGAAAAACAAAACATGGTGTGGGGTTGGACTAGGTGACCTTCATGACATTTTAAAGGTCCCTTTCCACCCAAGCCATTCTATGATTCTATGATGGAAGATTTTGATGCACTTGATAGTACTTATTGTTTGCATGAATGGCTAATTCAATTTTGAGGATATAACTCTTTTCTTTCAATAAAACAAAAACAAACACAAACAAACAAACAAAATTGGACAGATAACTTGCTGAAGCCTTACACTTCAGTGGTGTAATTTCAAAAGATAAAATTTTAACTTCACAACAGCCCTTTAAGACAGGCAAACCACACAGACACACATACAGAGAAACAGACAGAGTTGTTCTACTGCTTTTCCAGTCATGCTGAGCAAATGGTTCAAAAGCTAGAAAGAGAATTTAGCAGCAGCTGGCTGATAATCGGGTTGAGATTTTGGATTTTTTTTATTCTGCTCAGGAAACTGTGAGAGCTAACTTTTCAACATTTTCTGCAAATGGAAATGTATTACAACCTTATTTTTGGAAACACATGCTACTTCACAGAGCAAGTATGTTTTCTGTAGCCTTTCAGTGATTAAGTGAGCCTGACATGATCCCTTACACAGCAGCAGATAAAACCAACAAAGTGTCACTTTTGCTTAGCAGATATCCAGGCTCCTGGGACTTACTCTTCCAGGGCACCTTCCTATGCAGACTAGAACCCTCTTCTTCCAAATATTTAAGACATCTGAATAAAGAGTTTGCATAGCCTGAGATTCCCAAAGCTGAAGTACAACAGTTTTGGAACAGGTCTGCCCTTCAAAGACCCTGCAGGATTAAAACCCCAGAAACCATTCAGAGGACTGAAGCATCCAAATAACAGCTCCCAAAAAAAAAAAAAGTAGATGGAGACTAAACAGAAGCCAGAGCTCCAATTATTTTCACACCAAGGCTCACTGCTAGAGATTTAGAGAACTCCTCACAGCACTAGCTTCCCCACCATTACAGAAGTTAATTACCTAGAAAATTACTAGAAAACCAGCAGCGTAATGTGAATTTTAGCTTCCAATTATTGTTGACTAGAAGAGATATTTGGAGTAAAATATTTTGGAGTTAGACAGATATGCACTTTTCCATGAAGCAGACTGGAAAATTGCTAGCTATTTCTGTTCTCAGTTTAGCTCTGAATAATTGTTTGAATATCTCATCTAATTCAGTTAATTTCCCATGGAGAAAGCAGGCTAGGATACTATTCTGCCACAAAGTGGATAACCTACGGCACCGCTGAAATGCTCAGATACTAACATCTACTGAGGTGAAGTCCTGTTGCTTAGACCTCATCACTCACTCAGGAGTACAAAACCTTTTCTTGGCAGGAATGGAGCATTATCACAAAATGAAGCACTGAAGTAGTAGTTTTTTAAGAGCAGAGGAGAAAAAATATTTGAGAGATACATGGACAAATATACACTCCACATACACACGATATGAAAGCATAATGTAAGTAAGCACAAATAAAATTCTTACCCTAAGCTGTATTGATCTGGTTCAATCATGATTCTTCTATCAATCCTTCCCACACCAAGATTTGTCTCCACAATGCTGACAGAATGCCTCTGTCTCCTCTCATCATGCAGGGGGACTGGCATAGAGTCAAAAGAGGAATTGCTGACAATACTAGATCTGGAAGAAATTTCACTGTGACCAGAATCTGAGAAGTTATCCACAGTGCTGCTTGGAGCCAAAGTGTAGCCTGCAAAGAGAACATGGCATTAATCAGACTCTCCAAGATGCCTGCTCAATTCTTGTCAGGCCACTGGCAATACTGCAAAAAAACTAGCACTAAAACAAAGCTACCATTACACTTACACAGCACTGCAAAAGATAAAGATACACAGCAAAACTGTTTGACACTGTCTTTGGTATCTTAATCAGATACAGGATTGTGGGAACATGTACTACTCATTTACAAACCAACTGCTCTCCTCTTCTAAATTCTTTTCAAATTCATCATCATATCCTCACATTATGAAATATTACTTCTCAAAATCTGCCTGTGCATAAACACTGTCTCCAAGACTGGAAGGGAAGAGATCTCTGGTTGAGATTACTGCTTAAAGTAATCCCAGAGACCCTCCCATACAGTCTTTTTATTCTGCAAAGCTACACTACAGAGATGATAGATGAAGACCAGATGTTTGGGCTGACTGCTTATTACATATCTTAGCTGAGAGAGGGGCAGGTTTTCAAGTTTTTTTTTGTGATATTTGGCTCACTAATTAATTCCAAATTCCATATTACCAGAATTATGGTGAAATTTGGAGGTAGGTAGCACTGACATGGCCTGACTGAGATAAAATCTGCAAATCATGTCATAGAAGCAAATTCAGCTTTTCTTTCAGTATTAAACAAATTGTGCTGAATGTTCTTGTCAGCTAAGTTAAAGATCATTAAACACATTCACAAGTCACCACAGTTTTCATATTTTGCTTTCACTCTAATCCTAAGTGGCAGAATTACTTCAACTGATCTACCCCAATTCACTTGCTGAGAACTAATGCAGGAAATTAATGCTGTCATTCTTATCTGAAAGAACATATCATTAGCTTCATGTAACCATCAAACCAAGGATGTTTTTTTAAATCACGTTTATGATTTGCTTTTTGAGGAAATAAAGTGCTGTTCACACTGTGAGTCAAGTACAGAATTCCAATTCCTTTTTCAAAAAATGCATAGGCCTGACCATATTTATATAAGTTCACTCTTTGCTAATGTAGTATTTGGGAGAAATAATGATGACAGCTCAAGGTGATATATCCTCTACATATTATCCTCCTCCCTCTCTCCTTAGTAAATAACACTTCAATAGAAGTCACTTCAGTCCCTGAATGTATATTTTCAGTCCCCAAAAATGTATATTTTACCATAATGCTCTATTATGTAACTTTAAACTAAACTTCTATGCTATCCTGAAAAGAGAACAACTTAGAAGTTACATGCAATACATCTAGCCTATTATATTTCCAAAGTGTGGAAGTATGTTTAAATTACAGGACAATGCCTCCTGTATTTTGTAAATTCATAGCCAGAACTACAACTACCATGAAAACAAACAAGAAAATAGTTTTTTTTCCTAAATTCCCTTTAAAAATAACTCTGTGAAATTACTTAAAAAGATCTGGATCAAGAAAGCTTCAATGTATAATACCATTCCTCAAAAATTCATACACATGGTTTAAATAATCAGGCTGCTATTAAAATATTCTGTAGTATAAAATATAAATTACGATACTAAATATTCTGATTTGAATTCCAAATACCTTAAGCCTTTCTGTCATAAGTAGGTCACATCCCATTCAGATGCATGACACAGCAAATAATTCCTCTGATAGACCAGTGTGGTCAATGCTGCACAAAGATTTTAAGTTTCAACCTGCACACCCCTCCACTGAAGGCAGGAAACACTCATCATTGGAATATTTTTTTGTCAGAAGCAGCTGCAGTCAGAGTGATCTGCTTCATCAAATCCTGTATCATACCAAGCTATCTTTTCTGGCTTTTGATCACCAGAGGGCTTTCAGGTACCCTTGAAATCAGGTTTACAGCTACCTTTCATATATGCCACTCTGCACCACATTTTCTGCCCTCTTGCTGGCCTTACGTGACAAAAATAGGAGCAGCAGAATTGAGTATCCAAATTCTCTCTCAGAAGCTTCCAAAGTCCATGAGCTTCAAGAAACAGGATTAGAAATACTGAACATCTACTACCTTTCCTTGGAGAGCTCTGTGGTGAAGTAGGAGGAGAAGAGAGCTGCGAAGACGCACTTGAGACAGCGTCTTCAGATTGTTTCTTGTGACGATCCAAACTTCCTTCTTCCGATAGTGAAAGGATTTTCTTTAAAGCTTGTGGGGAGTTAATGCCTTCAGGTAAGAATTAAAGTAGGCAGATGTTAAGTCCAGTATAAATACACAGTTATATTTCACAATGCACTTACAGAGCAGACACCCCTCAGGAAGAAAAAGCTACATATTTTTCCTGTATATTGCTGAGTTCCTGACACCAGCTTAAATGAAGCAAAATGTTAAAACATATTCCTGTTTAAAATATAGTGCTTTATTTCTGCATATTAGTGCAGATGACCTTTCATTCTGGCCACTTAAGATAAATACTTTGCCAGAGAAAACATGAAGATTTGATGTTGCAGAATACTGTCTCAACATATAATTGAGGATATGCATAGGAATGGTTAGTGAGAAACTTGAACTAAAATTAGCTTAAATACAGACACACACTCATCTCACTGGTTAGTGAAGATTTATATAGTAAGAACTTAAACTGCTCTCCTGTTTCTTTTCTATTCAGAGTAGCCTAGAAGGTCAAAGGAAGTGGGAAAGAAAATTAATAAGGATTAGGCTTATGAAACAAGGCCATCCTGCAGCTGCCTTTCTCTCTCTCATTTTTGAGAACTATCTCTGCACCAGCTTATTTTGGGAAACTACAGAGTAAAAACATCCTGAAGATGATGCATGATGTAAAGATCTAGGACATCAGGAATAGCTTTTCCCAGACCACAATTATTCATCTTTCTCTTCCCCTCCCCTCAAAGATACACCCTGGGACAGCCTTATAAGTGAAGACAGAGTTTCTCTGACAGTCTTGCCAATGTTTGTGGTAGAGGTTATTTCCAAGCATTCATGGACTTTTATCTTTGATCTGTTGGATCACAATCCTGCTATCAATAATTCACAGCTGCCTGATCATCCTAACCTAGTCAGTTTTCAGAAACTTTGCCACTATGAGCAAAAAATTGCAGTTTATGAAGCTTCAAAGTCCTTTTAAAATTAAAATTTAATGGTAAAATCAACAAGATCTAGATGAATATTGAATTGTTTCTTGCTCATTTTGCTGCTTCTGATGCTTTCTTGCAGCCTAAGCAGTGCATGAAGAAAACCAATAAAGAGTGACATCGGAATTAAGCTCTTGTGCAATAACCATCATGAAAAAGTAAAGGCCAGTTATGCTACATATACTTCCTAGGGATTATGGGAACAGTATTACCATACTTGTGATTAAAAGAGTTCATTAATAGTGCATATATGTTTTGTACACCTGTTGGGACACAGATTTGGAAATCAGAAGAAGTTCCTACAGTCTGGTGCCTTTCTGTAGAATGTGGAGGCAACAACAACTGTGTAACAACAATAAAAAAGCAGAAGGGAGTAGAAGCCAAAGGAACAATTGTCAATGTGAAAGTTCAGACCCACATTTCTAACAGTACTGCCAATTCAAGCAGGCCTCAATTGCACCTTAAAAATCTAACTTGTGAAGAGATACCAAAACTTCTGAGGCATCTCAAGAAGTCCAGGTCCCTACTTCCTCTAGAAAAGTTAAGGCAAGATCCCAAGGCAAACAGTGATAAACATTTATTCTTTCCAGCTGCTAGCAATGGGTAAATACTTACACTGATTAAATTGACTGGATGCTTTCCCTAGATTTCTTTCCATTTCTGAAGAACTATGCCCAGACACCACATGAACAGATATAACCTGCCTATCATACTACCAGAAATGGAAGTCAGGACCTTATTTGATTAAAAATGTCTTCCCAACTTAGGCAAACAAACGTCAGAAAATTACACCAAATTCTCCTTGCTCCACCTACCAAATGGTGGGAGGTCTTTGACTGGCACCTTCTTGCGAGAGGGGTAGAGAGACACGGCTGGGACCTGCAGTGCTTGGTTTACTTTGTGCTGCTGCTGCACTTTCTGCTGGATGCCTGCCCGGGGAGCCACTGGTGACGTTTCAGATTTCCCAGATCGCTTGTCTCCTGTGTTCTTCGGCACTTTGCAAGAAAGGGGACAAAACATTGAATGACTGCCAGCCATGGACACAGTGGTGTTTTAGTCTGAGCAGTGCAAAGCCCTCTGATTAACAATTAAAAGATGCTGAAATACTTGTCCAATTAATACAGCATGATATCTTTCGACAGAAAAGATGAAGAGGAAAAGAGAGGGATATGTAACTCCATTTAAAATATGTACATTATCAATTATCAATGAATGTTTTCTTTCTCAAAATAAAGCTCTGATAAATAACCACTGTTACAAAAAATATGACCAGAAGTTATACTGGGCTATCATAAGGACTACAACTGATTCAGAGCAGACATATAATTACTTCTTTTTGCTACCCTGCAGGACAGGAAGGGCACAACATACAACATTTCTTAAAATCAAAGCGAAATGGATATCCAGGATAAGTTTCCCCTCTGCTGCCCCAGGTATAGCCCTCCAGGTATCTCTGAAACACCTGGACATAAGAAAATCCCCTACTCTCTCAGAATAACCATATTGTTATTCACACTAATAGCCTCAGTATATCAGAAATATAGAAGAACTTTTGACTCCTCTGTACCCTCTGTACATACAAATCTAAAAACCATTGTGCACTTCATTGTGACATCATCTTAAAGCCTTATCACCTGTATGTATACTATGTCTCTATCCTGTTAATCCACAGATTATTTCCTTAGGATTCATAGATGTTTAGTACTTGAAAATGACTAGATAAATAATTTTCAACTTTATTGTCTAGTTACTGTTCCCAATTGATTCCCTGAACTAGAAACAGAGTTATATTGAACAGTTTTCTTGAAATCCCCAACAAATGACAATGCTCACATGTGTTTGTGGCTGGCTCACACTGCAGAGAGAGTGTCTGAAGGCTCTCTTCATCCATTTCCAGATCCAAGTTTGAGAGATACTGCTTCACTTTCCGTGCCATCTGAGCATCTTCATAGAGCTTTTTAGCATTAAGAAAGGAGCTGCGACGGACCCGCTTTTTATGCCCCCCTGCTTGTGCAACATCCAGCACAGCTGCATTGGCACTGCCCTGGCTGAGAGACCTGGAGTAAGGGGGGCAGAGGAGGGAGGAAAGAGAGCAAAGGTATGACTTAGTCCAACATGATATCGCCCGATAAACGTGAAACATGCAAGGGACTGCATGAATGTCAGTCTATGTCAAAGCTTACATGCCTCATTCCAGTAAGTCAAACAGCTATAACAGATAGAAAGATGAGGGCCAGGAAATCTTTTAATGGCACAGATATTTTAACCTATTTTGCTCCAGCTAGGCAATAACACTTCACACGTCTAGAAAAGCATTCAAGGTAGTTCTCTCACATAAGCCATCTACTGAGAGGACTGGAGCATTAGGAAAAGCTCATGCAGTGAGGCAGTGCTGACAGAAGACTATAGGTGAGGTTTAAATTCAAATACATATAAATACATTTTGAAAGCCCTCTGAGTTTTAAATCAGACTGTATACAAAATGTACAGCTCAGTTTTACAGAATAGAACTTCTTGGTAGCTTGCAAGACTGAAGAGAATTTTGTGAAATAAAATGATTGGCTAGTTCATGATGAAATAAATGTCATGCACATTTATGTATATCTATATGAACGCTATGCATTGATCCTGAATTGTTAAGGTAAAAATGATGGCTAATTGTAATATGAAAGTAAGTTAGTCAAGCAGATACTCTAAGTTTCAACTTTTGAAGTTGATTGTGATAATTGTTTAATAGATATAAGGAAATTAACAGCTATTTTCAGCTGTTGCAACCTTGTCATTTTGTAATTTCATTTTGACAAAAAGTCTCTTCCTTCAGCAATTTAAACTAGAGGTGGGAAAAAACACTCCACTTCTACCTATGACCACTTAAAAATAATTTACAGCTTCTGTGTTTTAATCTCAAATCAAATGTATTGTCAGTAAAAAAGGGTTACAAAAGAAAAAAATGTCAAAGCACCAGAAAATTAAAGAGCAAGTAGGAAAAAATGCAAATGGTAAAGGAAGAATGAATGTCTGCGTGTGTTGTCTCCAACCACTTACCCCAAACTTCTCCATTTCTTCTTCCTGCAAGTGAGAGCCAGGAAGAATAAAGCATGGGTTTAAGAAGAGACAGAGAAAGATCACAAGCTCAGAAAGAAAAAGACCAGACCTCAGGACAAGCAGTTCTGGAAGCCCACAAACATTAAAAAGAGCCTTGACTTGGGCATACAATCAGATATTACAAACTCTTCTAGCTTAAATTAAGAAAAAAGAGTATGCAATAAGCTTGTCAAATATGAAGCCAAACAGCATTCACTCCAGGTCTTCTAACACAAGTAGCTGACACTGCTTCAGATACATTACCACTTCTACTAAATCCAAATTATAAGGCTGACACCCATTGATATTTCAACTAGACTAATATACTAATATGTTTTCAGGACAGTTTCTCTCCCTCCCACAGATAAAATCTCATTTTTATGACGTGACCATCAAATACGGAATAGTAAGAAACATTTTAGAGTATCAGTAACCACAAAATGTAATGGTTTCTCCAGTTTTAGACCACCACGTCATGCTGGGCAATTGCTAACACAAAAAATTCATACTGCTCCAACAGAAGGGGCACATAAAAGTCCCTCTTGCTGCCACCCAGCCTTCCCCCAGCTGGGGAAAGCTCTGCCTGGTACAACACACTTACCTTGTTCTAAACATGAGAGCAGGATCCATGTTCACGGACGCCATGCGACCCACATGGCGTATCTCCTTCGCAATCATCCGCAGCTTCTCAAAATTCACCAGGCCCTCCACTTTAGAATCATTTCCTACAACCAACAACATCAGTGATCAGGCAGGAAAGTTGCTTTTCCTTAGCTAGTAAAAGGTGATATACTTCTGCCTTTACCTTCATGAAGGAATGTAAGGTCTTTTTTGATGACAGGAAACAGGGGGATAATAGGGGGCTGTAGGTTTTGGCTGTTAAGGACGTTACGATATTTTGCCATATTCCTAGATGGATCAAACAAGTCCTGTAGATCTTGAAATAGTTTTTCATACTTGCTTGGAAGCTTCTCCCAAGTAGTTCGGAGCCTTGCAACTGGTGCCAAATTCAGGCCACTTGAAACAAAAGAAGTGCAAAGAAGTTAGAAGAACAAGAGAAAGAAACAAAAAGTCCTAGAGAAGACCATTTTAAATTTTGTATGGTAGAAATGCCACATAGCCAGAATACATAAGCACAGCAGTATCAATAAAATAACAGAAATTAAAATAATTCTTTTTACCAGCATATATTACAGAAGATCATTTTTATAAAAGCTATAAAAACTGGAGATATCTTCATGATGCAACCATAAACAGAAAAAAGTTACACTTGGATGAGTAATTAAACCTTAAAGAGGATATGTATTTGTTACTTAAGAACAGTGTCTGAGTTTGAGTTAAGACTATCATAATCTAAGTACCTCAGGATGATCACTTATTTCCAGATTAACAAACTGGCAGAAAAACCATCTTCCACCTACATGATGATGTTCAGGTGGTGACAGCACACCAACCCACCTTCTTTCTGCAATAATCCTTCTGACTTTGTTCTTTCAGGATGAAATTTTGTAAAATTCTCTATACCACAAGCTGTAGCTGGTACAAACCCCCTTTTTCCACTATAATGACATTGACTGCCTTGCTGTTAATTTCTACCTGGTGGGAAAGTCTGATACCTAGAATCTTTCCTTCACTCAAGTTTTTCCTAGCAGAGAGGTGCTTATATTTCTCCTTGAGATTGGCTGAAATAGCTGAACAAAATCTCAATATTTTGATGTCTCAGAGATGCTGACTGATCATCAGCATGGATCCTTGACTTTGGAACTTGCCTTATTTGCTGAATAGTATTCAAACCTACTCATTTTTTTCCTACTCACAGTAAAAGTGTCACATTCAATCTGTTGACTGAATGTCAAGATGATGACAAGACCTTGTGTCAAAGACAGTGATAACACTGTCAGTTTACCTCAACATGAGCTTTTTCATGAGAGACAATATAGGGGGATTGTTTGTTTTTGTTTGGGTTTTAAAGTAAGTGTATAAACACAGACATTAGAGTTTTCTCCCTCCCTCCCTTCTCATTCCAAAACTAAGAAAAGTTTTCTGAGATTTTCAGTACATTTTAAAATTCTTATTACAAGATCTTTATTTACAGACTATATTAGGGCATCACAGTCTGTCATTGATTATTTTCAGATTTCCATGAAAGAAACTGCTGATACAAAGAAAACAAAATGCAACATATTATGGCTGAATGAATTTAAGGTATTGGGCAGTAAGACAAAAATGAGCTGCTTTGGGGAAATTAGCTCATTCATTTGCAACAATTGTGTGGTTTTCCTGTTGTTTCTTTTGATCTTTGTCCTTAAATAAATGCATTAGTTTCTCTAGTGCCATGTTCACCTTGCCACACTATCATGAGCAGCAATTACGTAACAGTAGCATTTCAAACAATATTTCAGCAAACATTTCAAATTGCAGAAAATGCCCTCCTTAGCAAATTGCCAAGCAGACTGTTGATGTTAGCAGTATAAACTGGTTTACTCTATTAAGTACTTTTTTTTAAGACTAAAGTAAGTAAGACTTTGCTTTTTACTTAGAAGTAAAATTATTAGAGGGCAGTACCTAATGATGGCAAACATTGAGTTGAAGTTCTTGCATTCTCTGCAGTGTAGCGCTATCTTAATGAAATGCTTAATGATCTTCATCCTTTTCAGCTGGTTGGTTTCTCTCAGAATCTCAGAAGCCACCCAGAAGGTTTCTTGATTTATCACCTCTTCAAACCTTTTTAGATTAGTGCAACCTGTTTTTGATTTGAGTTTAAACAAGTCATCTATGTATTCGGTGGGTTCGATATTACGGAACAGCTCAAAGTTCCTCATGGAGAGTTGGGTAGCCACCTCAACAGTACTGAGCTGTAGTAGGGAAATTTGGCTTTCCCTTAATAACTCTTGGGCATCTTCATCTGAACAAAGAGTTTCTGTTTCCATGTTGTTCTTCAGGTAATACCTGTAAAAAACAAAATTCAGAAAAAGATATAATATAGATATAGTATACCCAGATTAATGCTGAGAGTTACAGCAATGATTCTGTTGGAATCTGAGAAGAAAATGAACTTCACCAGGCCTAGGTATTAATGAGATGTTGCATAAGCATCAATGTGTTGCAAAGAAACAGAACATTAAATAATTAAGTAACACTCTTTAACAAGATTTTGACTTGATAAAGTGGCATCGTCAGCTTTAGCTCAGTCTCCATCTTACCTGCCACTCAGCTGTATCCTGTCAGCAAGCTTGGAGAGCTGGTCAGGGAGCCTCCTCTGCTTGATGACACCCTCAGGTGTGACAGAGACCTCACACAGTGAGTAGGCATCAGGGGTTGCAGTCAGAGCAAACTCCCTGATGGCCTGGATGACCACTTCCTTTGCTGTGGTGTCCTTGCTGATCATTATGTAGCGACTTTGCTGGTCTGCCTTGAAAACCCGCAGAACTTGGTCTGGTAATTCTGGAAAAAAATTACAAGCAAGTCATGCAATTTAGTAAGCAAAGAAAAATAAAAACTCAATGGTATAAGAACGAGCAAGTCACATGGAGTTTAATTATTAGTGTTATCAGTTTTTACTTCAGTAAAAGTCCTGATGAAAAGCTAGGCTCTTACTGATAAAGAATATCTTCAGTAAAAACTAGTTCTATAAACATCCAGGAAAAGAAGCTAGTTAGGCTATAAATAATACAAAATATTATAATTTTCAACGTTTGGACAGACAAACTAATGAGCATGAATATATTGAAATCCAAACCCATTGATCCACTGAATTTTGGTAGTTATCACTGTATTATTAGGATAAAAAAAAAGATAAATGAAATTATACAGGTATCCATCATTGGGTTTTTTAACCTCAGGTATTTTTAACTGACAAGTATTTCAAATAATTTAATTTCTTCCCTCTGATAGAAATAAGCTTTTCTAGTTTTGTGAGGCATGACATCTACTCATTTTTCTTAAATACGTTTCTTCATAAAAATAATTAATTTTGTTATATTAAAGCAGTCATACAAGCAAGAAAACATATAATAACAAGAAGCCATCTAAATGAAGGCTTCTGAAATTACTATAATGAAAAAATAGTGGAAAAAAAACCTGCTAAGTGAAAACATTCACTTTAGTAGAACTAGAGGATTTTTTGACAAGACCTGAATGTGCATAACATGTATTCAAGTTACTACAGAAAGATCTATTCAGCAGCAGAAATCTTGTGACAAATGAACAGAACTGAACACCTCCCCACTGCTCTTGCATGTTTCCAAAATAATAATTTGGAAAGCATTAAGATGAATCTCTCTGATAAGAGTTCATTTACATGCCACAAAGGCTTTTTAGGCTTAAATATATTATTTTTCAAATTTCATGCAACTGAGCCTGTAACTTTGAAACTCACAATAGTTTTTGGCAGCTTGAGAAGCACTAATACTAAAACACACTAACACTGTCTGATTATATCATCAGTTACACATAAAGGATATCATTACAGGCCAGCTTTTAGCCCTTCCTAAGCATTTGAGTCAAATGCACAAATACTTCACAACAAGCAAGCCAATTTTGCCTTTTATCACCAACTCTACACTGACCCATCTTCCTTCAGTAATTAGCTGAAGAAGGATACAGAGCAGAATATTTTCTGAAATATTTTCTACATTTTTTGACATCTGGAGGAAGGCAGATGCCAAAGACACAGGCTTTTGGAGATGTTGTTCAAAACCAGACCCTTCTCCAGATCTTGCTGTCTCTTGCTGTTACAGAAATATTTGCCAAAGAAATGCTGTGAAGTTGAGAAGCTACTGTAAACAATACCAAGGTGAGAAATTGTTTAACAGTCCCTAGAAATAAAGTGTTTTGTGCAACAAGAAAATAACCTGCTCTGCTGGGTCACTGAAATCAATATGAAGAAATGCAGAGGACAGCAAATAGAGGAGTCCCATCTTTGCACTGCATTTTAGCACCCAATTTCTCAGGCTGCCCACCTATCAGAGCTGTGAGGAAAAGCTCTACACAGAACACATAGACTGCCAGCAAGTGAAATGATTGCAGCTATAGCAATGGTAGCAAGTAATTCAGCCCACTAATTTTTAAATAAAACACTTGAAGAGAATTGTAATCACCCCCCTTCACTGGTTTTCAAAAAGGGAAACTGGAGTGGCAGGCTGAAGAATGCAATGCTGTGTGATAGGAATCTATTCCTTCAGAAAGATTGTGAGGGGAAAGAAAAAATACCAGTGACTGGCAGTTCATCATTACTCTATTATTTTGACTTCCAATCAAATAGCAAAGGCAGCACAAGAAAAGAGAAATCAAAGTGCTATTGAACATTTAAAAATAAACCTTTAAAAGTATATTTGAGACAGCCTGATCCAATCAGAAGGGAAACTAAAATGACTCCTTGCAGATTTCAAGCTGTTCACACTTTCTCCTCAAAGACTACTCTTCTAAAAGGAGCAAGTTGTTTTATTTTTTATCCTGAGGGATATTTCTCGTAGCCTCAAAGGACAGCTGCTCTACCCATTTCTCTTTCTCCTCCAGTGCATTCAATTTCTTGCAAGCTGCCTCCATTTCCTTCTTTAATTTAGACCAAGGTAGTAAAAGGAATTAAAACTGCAGGCTTTAATTTTTTCAAGTCTTGAAATATATAGAGATATAATTCAACACTTCTATATACAATGTAGCCATCTCTAAAGTCCTTAAGGTTTATGATTTTCATTTCAAGCCCCCTTTTCCTTCCTTTCCACTCAGGAAAAGAAAAATTGCCTTAGAATTACTGTCAAAATATTCAGTGTGTGGACATTCAGGCAAATTTTAACCAAAAAAAAAAAAAAAACCACCCAAACAAAACTGACCCAAACAAAAAAAAAAAAAAAATTTTTTTAATGAGGAAGAAATACATTTTTTCTACAAAGACAAAGAAAAACTGTTAAAGCCTTGGAGTGATGGCATTACATCATATTGATCTCCTTCCCTCAATGCAAAATGCAAACAGTTGAACCTTATTCATTTATTAAGCTTTTCTGAACTCCATCTGTAACACTGAAAGGTCTTGGGCCTCATGGAAGTTTTTCTGAGCTGCTTGAGTCAGCAATACCCACAGCTCTGGAAGTTGGCCACTTGCTGCACTTAGCATTAGCACTTTAATTACCTAAAACTGTCAGGTCTAGGTAAGTGGCAAGGTAGAGAAAGGAATTTTCATCCATTTCCCATTTATAGTAAAAGTCCTGATGAAAAACCACGCTCTTACTGATAAAGAATAGCTTCAAGGTGTCGGACACTAGTCACTGGAGAAAATACAAAAAACTATCCACTTTCCAAGTCTCTCAGGATCAATCTTAGGCACTGGGGGAAAAATCACAAACCACCTCCTTGCAATCTCCTCTAGCCCTAAAACACCTGACTTGGAGTAATGTTCAATATCACAGTTTCAAGCACAATGATTGGCCAGTGTGTAGGCTGATATTTAAGCACCATCCCTTTAGCTAATCCTTCAGGTAATGTTTGAAACCCCTCAGTCTTAGGAAGGAACTGAATTTTCAGTTTTACTTTTAGGTAATTCTCTAAAGATTAGGCTAAAATAACCAAGTGTCTGCTGAGCTACCATCACTATATCCTGCTCCAGAAGCTATATTTTAATAGCAAAGACTTGGATACTTAACTCAGGAAAGGTTTCCCACTAAGAACCTTCCTGCAGCCAGATAAGAGCCCAAATCCCAACCCTACCAGGAGCTCCAGCTAAACCATTTTTATAAGATAAGGCTCTCAAGTTTCTCATAGTCTCCCCCTATTTCTCCCTCATTCACTCCTGTGCTTTGATCCTCTCTAAATGTGTTCATTTTTTATCTATTTCAGAAAGGGATTTTATATTCAAAGAATCTGGCATACAGCTGTAGGGCAAGGTGACTAACAAGAAACTTTGAAACTCTGTCCCTTACAAATGTAGTACAAATTATATAAGTCTGTTCAGAAAAAAACCGAAATACATGTCTTGTGTCTCAGCCGAATGTGCTTTCCCTTTACTATGAGCTAATGATCTGCTATGCCATTTGAAAATATTGCAGTCTTGAAAACAATGATCCACCAAGGCAAATTATAAAATACCAAGCAAAACAGATTATTACTGACCAAGAATACTCAAGCAGTAAGAAGCACTCTGTATACAGCATACATGAAAAACAGACATCTGTTATATGTAGGTAAAGTATATTATAGCAAATGGAATAAATCCTCACTCATGAATATGTGGCTAATTTGTGTATGACAGCAAACAGTTAATAAAAACTCACATGCCTCTTCAGACTACAAATCCACACACAAAAAAAACCCCAAACCTGAACTATGAAAGGAAATTAAAAGGTCAAGAACTACAATAAGAAAAGGCTCCTTACCTGGAGTAGTGTTAAAGTCTAAGATGCGGTGATGAGACTGCAGCAGGTCGGGGTTACTGGATGACAGGGTTCCACTGACAGGTAAAGCAGGAGGAATGTGCTTTGTTTGCCTCAGTCCTACAATGCTGTCATCCTGAGACTGGCCAATTCCAATGTCACTGCATCCAGAAAGAAAAAAAATCAGGACTTACAGACATTCAGAGATTGGCTATACTAGAGGGATGCAGTGATGTCTCTAGTGCTACATTTTCATACTTTCAACTGTTGATACAGCAATTGCTATTTAGAAGTCAAAGTTCTCCAGACAACAGGACTTGCTCTGTGAACAGTCCACTCAGAGTGACTTGATTTGCCTGCTCACACTGCCAGAAGATCGTCACCACTAAGCTCTGAGGAGTTGCCAGGCTCATTTTTTAATGATTTTGGCCAATATGTTTGTTCAAAAGGTGGTACACACCTCATCATTCTTGCACCAACCCATCACCCAAACTTTGAGTAATACTGCTGTCCCCTCAGTGCTCTTTTCAGGCCTGGACTTCACAGATTTTTGATCCCATCACAGACAGGATTTGCAACTATATTTGTGATGTATTGTAATCATACTATATAAGATCTGTCAACAGACAGATGAGAGAGGATCATTTGAGATCATTTGCTTTTCCCACCCTGTATCACTTCTCTGAGTTTCTCTCCACTCTGTGTGACTGAAATGACACTAGGTAAGGCTAAGCTAAACAGCCACACTCGGGTGCTATAGGTATCCTCTCCAAGTACCTGGCAGCTGTAAATAAACTATTCTGTGATGAAGGTGAAGTGTTTTATCCATTAAATTGTGTAAGGCAGGGTCCCACAGGAGATCAGTAGTGCTAGATGGATCAGAGACAGAGCTATCATCATGTAGGCACTGATTTGCTTATTGCTTTTGAGTTCATAATAACGTGAAGCAGAACACCAGCCACAAGATGTAAAGCTGGAGACAGCCATTGAACTTCTCTAAATATACAGATCAAAACCCTTAATAAAATACTCATAGGGTGTAAAATGTTGAATAGCAGTCATTATAGAAAGTGAAAAACATTAAAAATGTAGCAAGTATAGGCAAGACCTCTCTAAAAGCCAAGCACGTCTAAATCTGTATCTACACATTTGAATAAAGCATAAATCAGAATTTAGACTTCATTGCAAACGTTACAACTAAGCCAGTCTAGTAAATTAAATGATGCAACACAAATCACCACTTGTACCCTAATGTTGGGCACTTAAGCCTTTGTCTCTATCCATCCTTGGAAAACCTAAACAGAAGTAATAAAAGCTAGATAATTACCCTGATAGCTGTTACAGCAGCAATATCCTTTTGTGCTTACTGATGACTAACTCTACACCGTGCACCCTTGTACCACTTCTTTAAGTGCTATGAATTGAACAGTAGTCTGGAAAGCTAGAACAGTATCTGAGCACTAAAGACACATTTTTAATGACATAGACACAAGTGCTTTTGAGAAGGCAATGCATGGTATCTCTCTGTGTTGTGTTTGGGTTTTCTCACTGTCTTCCTTCTAAAATACAGATAACTCTGTATTACCAGAACACTTCTATGAATTGTAAATCTCAAGCCATGAGAGTGACAGAAACACTCAAGTCCATTGGAAACAGATATAGGATTCTCTCTTAATCAGAAGTTAAGGTGAATCTGAACATTTGTATTTTTGTACTTCCACATCAAGCACAAAATACTGTGACAAGCAGTGATAACCTACTCAGCCCACAGCACCCTCCTGCTAAGCCACAAGCAAGTAAGTCTTTCATTACAATCAATCAAAAGAGTTGCCAGCAATCAATATCAGGTCCTTCAAGCAGGAACCACTCCATATTTAAAAAAAAGAAAGCAAACAAAAAACCCTGCAGCCCTAGTACCTCAAAATGTTTTCTGGTGGTTCTAAACTACTATACACCAGATTTCATAAATACTGCCAACAACAGTATTTTCTCCAAATTCAAATCAAATTAAGACAGTGTGAATCTTATATTACTAGTTTCACTTGCATTATGCATTCTTTTTGCAGTTTGCCAGTTTATATAATCTTATACCTATCCTATATGTTATGACTGAGGCAGCTTCAGTAAAGTGGATCAACTCTGAAAATGTTAGGTTTAGAAGCAAAAAAAGTGTTTAAAATTGTGCTTGAGTTTAAGTATTCATATAAGAAATTGGAAATCATTTACTTTACACTCAGTCTACTCTATTTTTTAAACTTAAATTAAAATCTGAGTTCTAACCTATGCAAACAAGTAATGAAGTCTAGAAATATCAGATAAAAAGGGCAACATTAAAAAAATCCAGGTCCCATGAAGATCTACTGTTAGGTAAAATATTTTTATTATGCCAATGAAAGAAGATTGTGGTTTTAAGGAAGCAGCATTTATATTGCTTTCTGTATGCATCTGCCATGCAGGGAGACACTAACATCAACTAAGAAATAACTTTCCTGTTGAATGACAAACAGGGTAGAAGGGATAATGAAATGACAGAAGTATCTGAATGCTGCTTCCCTCAGAACACAAAATCCTGTGCACCCCACTGCAGGGCTGCAGAGAGGAAAGAGACAGGGGCTGCTGCTGTGTCTGGGATGCTGCTCTATGGACCAGGCAGAACTTTACCAGAGAGGGAGGTGGGAATTGTGTTTAATCCTTTTTTGGACCAATTGAGCCTACAGACCACAAAATCACTCTGGGTCAGAAAAGTAAGCAAAGAGCTCCAGTGGAGATTGTACCTGTAACCCAAGAGATGTCTCACAGACACTGAAGAGAAGATTTCCCTGTAGGTGCAGAGGAAACGGTGCTGTTTGCTCAGTTTGGGAAGTTATTTAACCTTATTGAACTAAACAGCAGGACTGAAGAAAGTCCTGCTCAAACTGATTCATCTTTGGTATACTGATTTAATGTCTCATGAAGCAGACAAGCTCCCTCTAAGACTGACCTCATTCTAGTTTAAAGATTGGTTTTGTCTGGCTACATCCTCAAGGCACTGGAGCCTTCTGCAGTCTTCAAACTCAAAAAACAGTGAGCAGTTTCACCTCCCAAGCCAGCTGAGTCGTGAAGTCTTTAAATGCCTACTTTAACTAAAGAGTAAATCAGCTTTCTCACCACTCTTGATTTTCTTATATGCAAAAATGTGAAACTAGGTGAAGTCCCTTAATATATTCAACACCAGTAATTAAAAGGAAGAATGAGATTGATGCTTTTACACGATAGGGGAAAGAAAAGCACAAACACTAAACTCTATAGCTACAGATCTCTATGCAGAAACTCTGCAGACAAAAACAACTGAATGTCAACAGGCTTTGCAGACAAACTGCTATATATAACACATAAACAGAGCTAGCAAAAGAAAATAAAATAGGTCAAGTTTTTCTGAATCTTACCCAAAGAGGTCCCTGCACAGAAAAAGTATAAAAATGAACGTACATAAAGGGAAAAAAAAAAATCAACATGAAAATTTTATGCAAATGCTATGAACCATAGTGACCAATGCAGAAAGACCTAAGTATGCACAGCTCATCAGAGAAACACACATGCAAGACCAGTTAAATAAAGGAAAACATGCTAAAGACAAACAACACAAACAGAGGATTTACAGATTCTCCTCTATTGGAAAGGTACTGCCATCAATTCAAGAAACAGCCATTATTTGTGTATAACAGTCTATATTAATTTAATAAATTATTACTAAAATTCTATATATAATTTTCAGAATAGTTTTCATTTGGTAGGCAATATCTAACATCAGTTAAGCAAACTTTTTAAGTAATGGCAGGGAAAAAAGCCCGGCATTTTCAGCACAAGTGTCTTTTTTTTTCATTTACACATAATAGTTTATTCCTTAGTGGGACACAGGAAAGAAAAATGCAAGAGAAAACTGATCACACAACTACCCTCTACCATTCGTTTTCCCCCCATCAATACCATTTGCCTTGGCCAAAAACCAGGTTCCCATAATACCATATAAAATTCACTCTTCTATTGTTGCCAGCAATTTTCAGAACTCTATTTCTAAAATGTGTTTATAGAATAAAAGCTATCAGATAGCATATTTTGCTTTCATTAAAAAAAATAAACTAAAAAACCACACACAATTCTATCAAAGAACCCAAGTTAAAATTTTAACCTCACATTCCTTACAGCAGTACATAAAAATTCTTATACACCACTGGAATGTGGATACATTGAAATCTTAGCTCATACCAACCCTTAGCAAGTAACCTGCTTGCAGAATTATTCTGAAATAATTTTAGTTAACAGTCCTCTTAAAAGAAAAAGGAAAATGACATAAAGAAGTATTTGGTCATTACTTGATCTATAAGAAACAAAATACATCTAAATTGATGTCAGGAGCTGCACTGTTAGCAGTCTACGCTTGTTCAAACATTCAGAATGGCTTTTTCTGATATTTTTTCAGATATAAACATGATTTGTATTAATAAATAAAAAAGTATCACAAATTATAAGTTCATTAGGAATTCTTATAATTTAATGCAAAGGAAATATTTAGGAGGAATTAAACTCACTTGTATGGTTTCTGAGGCAGAATGCTGATTCGAGTCTTGTCAAGTATCTTCTTTAACTTATTTCTTCCCCCAACTGTGTTGGCTTTACTTTTCTTATTCACTTTTTCTAATCCTATTACCTGCTCCACATCAACAGCAAGGTCAGGGATGGAATAACGACTCGCCTTTTTAATATCACCAATTTTAGGCAGGTGGGGAGCACCATTTCTTTTTTCCTCTGACAACCTTGTTAAGAGTTCTTTAAAAACTGCACAAGACAGAAAAAGGGAGGTAAGAAAAAGGACAAAAATGTAAAAGAAAGCTCTGTGCACCAGACCAGTTCAATATTAATCATTAAAAAAAAATAAATTCGGCTATTCAGTCAATTTCAGCATTAAATTAATTTAGGTATAAGACTTCAAAAACATTTTTGCTCTTAAAAATAACATTCATTTTCTGTAGTATGAATCAGAAAAACAGTTAATTGGCCCAGCCTAGAAGAGAAATACACAGGTGCCCACATGGTTACACGGATGGTATCAACAGAAGGAATTTGACTTTTTAGTCTAAGGACAAAGGCTTCTGCAGAATAGCAGCATGTATAAAAGAGCACATTAGAGAAGACTGAGATAGAAAAAGAAAAATGAGAAGGAAGTTTTTAACATAGAGGCAGCAACAAAAGCTTTCAGATGGACAAGAAATTATTAGCAACAGCATCAAAAAAGGAAAACAGCAACAAAGCCATAAGGAAAATAAAGCAGGAGACTACTGAGACACCTTGGATGTTTGACAGGGCTGTTGTATCCATCTGCCAGAAATACCAAAAAAAACCTCCCATTGTCCCTCAGCTCCCTAGCAAAGAGTCATCTCTGAGGCAGAAATATCTGATAAATTTGTAAATTAGTTCTTCTACTGCAACTTCAAGCCTCAAAAAAACCCCAATACATTTAAATAAATCATACAAAACTGAACTGGAGAGCAAGTCATGTATTCTGAGTGTTAAAGAGGAACTCTCCATACAAAAATGGAAAAATCCTTTGATGACTTGATTTGTAATAATAAATAAAAAGTGATAATTAAAACTAAGGAATTGTAGAAAAACATAGCAACAATGGCAACTAACTAAGGATGAGTATTAGGGGCTATGTTTTACTGTTTTTTATTAATTCTGTCCTTAATATTCTCTCATATCTAGAGGTACAACAAATTACCAAGAGACTTCAAAAGCTTGAAGTAAGACACTGAAGTGGAGGAGAGTAAACCCAGCCAATAACTGTACTGTTGAATAGGACTTAGATGCTGGAGAGAGAAATTAGGTAAAGATAAGAAGATGCTGTTGAAAAAAGGAAACTGCTTTTAGGATTTTTGGAGAAGAAACTCTGCATGCAATACACAGAAAATAACTGCTCTGGGACTGTACTATAATCTGATTTCATTATTTACACTGGAGACACAAGATAGGAAAAAAATTAGAAAAACACTTCTGAAGCAAGGAAGAAATGGGGTTTAATCTTTTACAGAGTAAAGCAACACATGAAATTCAAACACCCAGTGTGAGGAGGATAGCTACAGAACTTAACACAGAGAAACAAGAACATCTGGCTAAAAAAGCATGTCCAAATATATCAAGAAATGTCTCTAATTATTAGAAACAACTGAAATATTAGAATAATTACTGCAAAGCAAAAAAAAAAAAAAAAGTCCCAAGGAAACAAAGAGTTTTAAGACTTTTTGGCCAATGACTTCTGGAGATAACATAGGCAAACTAAATCTTCAGTTAGTGCAGTGATGTGCTGTGGTGATATTCTGCCCTACTTACTTGTGATGAAGAACCCGATCCTGAAGGAGATACTCAAGGAACACATCACTAAATTGTGTAAGTAATCCAAGTACCCAGTGGTAAAAAACCAAACCAAACCCCAATCTATTCACTACTTATGATGCTAATTGGGGTCCTGAGCTGCTTGAAGACTCTTCCATGTGTACTTTAGTACTTGTTAGAGGGAAATATGTAGACAACAAATACAGAGGGTAGCAAGAATCTTTTCACTTAGCTGTCAGGAAAGGTTGTAATAGTCTTGAGCTTGTTAAACTTAGAGTGGGCTGAAAAACTACAAGTAAATTCAGCAGACAGGATAAGACCACTGATCAGCTGCAATGCCTGAAAAGGCTTCTTTCTTAAGAGAGAACTAAACATTATATATACAAGCAGGTTTTTAAAGTTTGAGCTACATGGTCAAAACAGCTCCTCTTAATCCAGAAACTTACACTTGTGAGAGGGAAGTCACTTCATGTAAATCCCTACTCAGAAATTTTTCTTTGCAATTATGAACCTTAGGTACTTCAGGACCTTCATGTTTCCTTTTTCTATTCTCTCCAGTACAAAAGAGTTTCAAACAAAACTATTTTAAACTATTAAAAAAAATTTAGATCTCTATCAAAACTAGAATGAACAATGCAGACAAACTTACCAAATAAATTGGTTTTCACAGTGATAGACAGATGAGTGTTATTTCTAAGGATTTCCATGGCTTTTGTCAACTGAATGTTTTCAAAGTTTTGACCATTCACTTCCAATATCTAAAATTCAAACAAGTTTGAAAAATGTTCATGTAGTGAAGAGAAAGGAAACAAAAAAAAAGGAGGGGGTAATGGAGAGACACATTTTAAAATTACATACCTGGTCTCCACGTTTCAAGCCTGCTTCTGTAGCTTTGCTACCAAAATCTACACTGTCAACAAAGATTCCAAATCCCTTTTCTGACCCTCCCAGCAAGATAAAAGGCAAAGGGGCTTCTCGAGATGGCTTTGTTAAGGTTATCAATCTTCGTTTAGCTTTAGCAGCACAAGCAATATTTAACAGCCTCAAATGTCCACCCATTTTCTATAAGAGAAAAGCATAGTAAGTTATATATAACAACAGCCTGGCTATTCCCTGTTATCCCAAGTTGTCAGAAAAAAACCCTCACTCTTACCTCCCTCTCCAAATTGTTCTCAAATTCTTCCAGAAATCGAGTCATAGCAGGATCTCCTTCAAAATCATTGAAGTGATTGTTCACCCACAACAATACTACCCGTGTAACCTGAAAATTCATCAATATTATAAATACATTGCTGGAATACTCAGAACAACACTACTGCCAAGTCCTTTAAAAATACTGGTCATTATAGCCCCTGTAAATTTTCACTGGAATCTTATATAATACATATACATATGTATTATTATATACTATATTACTATTACTATACTATTATCTTATATACATCCAAATCAAACTTCACTAATATGCAATTATATATCAGGAGAATAGAAAAAAATTAAGTATCAAAATTGCTTTCACTTGTATAAGCAATTGTATGCTGTATTTCATAATGAATGCTGCAAGTCAGAAAACACTGGCTGTATCAAATTTTATTAATAAGAAATAGTGCACACAGGTAGAAGGAAACAAAGTAGATCCATTTCTGACTTATAACAATTTCCTGTTCATGTACATTTCCAAATCTGCTTAGTTCTCCAAGCACAGGATCACAAAGCTTACAATACAGCCTAATATTGGCTCTTGAATCTCCTAAGTCTTTAGATGTGCCACCATTAACTTCATTTGGCATTTAGCTCTGTAAAAGAGCTCCTCTATGTTTATAGAGGCAGGAAAAACAAGATATTGCAAGAAGCAGGAAAGATGTTTTAACAGCAAAAACAGCAATTCCTTTCCTTAGAGCCAATCTTTCCATTTACTCCTCCTTTTTTCCCTCCACCGGCTACTCTCCCAAGCAATTATGATGATAGAGTTGAGAAGAATCTTAACTGGTATTTTACAGTTTCTTAGGAAAAAATCTGAAGAAATATTATTAATTAATACTAATGAAGGCAAAGCCACAAAATAAGAGCGGCATTTTTTAAAACTATATGCTTTTACTCTGATATTCTTCTTTTAGTGTGTGATTTGACCTGGAATATCAGCAGCATTTGTCCTGACAAAACAAAAGTGTTTTGGTGTCTTGAATTAGTATTGATTCATGCTATTTTTAAAAAGTTGCTGAATCCAAAACAGTTGTGCCACTCAATGCTACCTCTAAAAATACAGCTGCATTTCTTCTTTTATGCTGGGAAAGTAAATCAGTAGGGATAAATCTCTAAACATTTCAAAACCTAATGCTTAAGAACAAAGTCTCACACAATTTAAAAGTCTCATACTAATTTTAATTAGTGCTAACCCCCGCCCATTCTTCGTGTCTGCACAAAATCCAAACTTCTGCAGCCCCATGTGCTAAAGGTCTGACACCAGGCATGCAAAACCAATCCCTGCCACCCTCAAAGTTTCTAAGTAGTTTTCCTTTTACCCCAGAAAGGAAATTAATTCAGAAGAAGTGCTGAAATTAATGACCAAACTAACCAAACACTTCAGAATTCCTCAAGTTCAGATTTCAACTGAAGGCAACTAGCCAGCTCTACGTGCTGCAGCTCCCAGCCACAGGAAAATACTTGAGATTTCTGCACCTTTGAAATTGAACTTCATTCCTGTTAAACAGTTCTGATATTTTTCATTACTGTGGATGACGCTGGAAGATCCAGAAAATGTCTGGTTAAATTTAGGGTAATTGCAGATTATTAAAACTGTCTGGGAAGTTGCAAGCTGTACCACGCAATGTATTTTAAACTACTGCAATGACAGCTTCACTGTCAATGCTGCTTTTAGAGTTGGGACTTACTCATCTACACCCAGAGGACACTGAGCTGGGAGGAGTTGAACTCTGACTTCAAGACCAATGCTCTTACTTGTGTCACAAATCAGGAACAGCATTAAAAGAGGATTAAAGCTGTAAAATCAAGTAACTTGCTGCAGAGCAAAATCATTGCTAAGGCTGGATGTCCAGAGTCCCACTCAGAATGCTCCTGAGTACTCATCATCTCCAGAAAGTTTCACTCACCCCTTACTGCCTATCAGCACCCAGTACAAAACAGCCAAAATATTCCAGATTCCTTATTCCCTACTTGCTTATCTCCACTTGTCCCAAGCTGTTCTCTGCCTCTTGCCTTTCTGTCAGTGCTGCTGGAGGTCAGAAAAGGTTGGTTATTGAGGCAGCAGAACAAAGAGCTGTTCTGTGTTCAGACTGATACAAGCAACTGTGCTGGCTCATGCTTTTAGAGGCTGAGGGGATTGTCCATTGGAGGACAAGCAACATAACTTTAAAGATGAACTCCAATATCATAACTCTGAGCAGTATTAGCTGCAAAGCCTATCCTCTGTCATATAGAAGATCCTTCTGTCAAGGCTATACTAATGTTTCTGGAAGAAATACCCAGATTTAAATAAAAGCTGAGAACTAAATTTCTTTTTCACTGTACTAATATAATTCCCATGGTTTCAAATTTACACAAATCTGGAAATTTTTAGAATTCTTTAACATAAGAAGAAGTTCCATACAAGAGGAAATAAAGCAATACAGTTTGAAGGATGATAAAGCCTCAATGGCCAGTGTGCCAAAACTGGATGTGCCTTATTCTTCCATCATGGAAATTTTGTTTAGGGAAGATATCTGATTGCTTTCTTGTGTTTGGGCTTGGTAGCTTTTTTAATGCTACATAAAGCACAACAGATTCTTAACAATGCATGAATTTTCTATTCTCTTTTAAAAAAATTATTTTTACCATGTTGAATTAACTAACAATATGTACAGAAAACACAGAACTTAGTTATATGCTCAAACTTGGAGACACAATAAAATTCTACTGAATTACGTTAAATAAAAATACAATTGTAAAAAAGCTTCCTGTATACCTGCAAGCAACTAAGTTGTAAAAACACAGCAAGATAAAGCATGGGCAATTTACCTTGCATGAACACGTTCTTAGTTTTAGCCATATATTCTACCATTAAAATATGTCACCAGCTATTTGTATCTTATTCAATTTAGTCATTGTCTCTAAAGCATATTTTATTCTTATATTTCAATGTAAATGGTAACAATTCAGGAGATTTTAGCTTATATTTCAGTGCAAATGGTAATAATTCAGGAGATTTTCACCTTATCCCTGAGGCTGGGGTCATTGAACCACTCCAACAACTTCTTGCCCACTTCCATTGGGCTGGAAAGAAAGGTCCTATATGTCAATAGGAAGTCTTCTATAAAAGTTGGGTCTACCACAGAGTGCTCTTCCACCAAATGCATTGTTAACCTTTCAGCTGTTCCCTATTGAAAGCAAAAAATTGAAAAATCATACTTATTAACACATTTTCAACACATGCAAATTTGTTTTCTTGTAGCATACTGAAGACTCATCACACTAGAAATACTGCCATCCATTAACTGATGTGCTAAGCAAACATAACAGCTTGACCACTGTGTTAAGAAATGCAAAAAAAAATTAAATTATGTAATTAATCTCTATAGAAATCACCTACTTGTCAACATGCCTAATTCTTTTTAAAAATCTAGAAATATTAACAGTCCATTTTCAAACATTTATTTCTACAATATACATCTCAACTGATGCTGGCCCTAACTTGCCAAGTTATGAGGTTTACAGAACACAGACTTTTTCAAGAGACTCTCTCTTTTCCTTTTACCTTGATGACAATGTGGCCTTTCCTCGTTCCAGTGCGGTCCAGCTCCCTGTGCTCCTTCACCATCACAATCTCCCCTTCCTCTTCCACCTTCTGCATGTTCTTTTCCACTTGATTGAGGATGCGGCAATAATCTTGCTGGGCTATGCAAACGAACTGGAAAAATCATCACACACCAGCGTTAAAAGGTTCAATCTTCAGAAGACCATTTAGACTTAAGGTGCAAGTACTCAATCAACGGACAAGATAAAGTAGCTCCTCAACCTGCAGTGAGCCTTTCCAGTAGTTTTTGTCTTTCCAACAGTTCAGCCTTAACAAGCAGATGAATAGACAGGCACAGTACTGCCACTACAATCCTGCAGTTAGAGGACACCAAGATCCACCAGAGCAGTATGATTTAGTATTCCCAGCCATTCTTGTTCAGCTGCTCTGACCTCCCCACTGCTGGAGATGAAAGCCCAGCCCTTCTGTGGTGTTTGGAAGAGTTAAGTGGAAATCCAGCTTTTATTTTTTGTGGGTATTGTTTTGCTAAATAATCTTCTTTTTTAATAGTTATTTTATTGAAGTCAATTAGTAAGAAAAATAACATTTATTCAATTAAATAGTGCAGGTACAAAGAAAGAAATTACTTCTTGGCTTAAAGCATACAGCAGGAAAATTATTTTCTACAATCATCAGTTCAGCCAAGAATAAGTGCAAGAATAAGTATCTCAAGAATGTTCCTAATACCTACACTAGGCAAATATAATTAAGACCAACCACAACAAATTGGAAAAAGACTACATTGTACACAAATTGTTATACACTTGTCTCTTTTGGGGGGCAAGGTTAAACTGCCTTATTATTAGAATTTGGGTATTTAACTGAGAGGAACAGTGCTTCTTATGGTTGAAACGTTGTTAAATCCTTATGTACATACTTAGGACAAGAGCCCAAGAATCTGAGACAGTATTTTCTCTTTAAATTCATTTACACACCATTTCATTTTTCCAGCAGCTAGTAGTAGCTGAAACAGAAGTTCCAGGTTTGGATTTGCTGAAAACATTACTCTAATGAGAAACCATTTATGCACATTTTGGGAGTTAGATGGGCAAGCTAAACCAGGTGACTCTATGAACACACATTTTCACCCCTTTCAAAGGTCATTTACTTGAGCTAATTAGCCATCAGGACTAAGCAAAATGCTTAATTCACCCACAGCTCTGCTATAATTTTCTGGATAGGAATAAGCAAATAGCAACCACATAACCAGATTCAGCCAGTAGTTTTATGCTATGAAAAGCATTCTTTACATCTGACTGCTTGTATTACAGTAAACATCAAAGCTTTTTCCTTGAAAGGTCAGATTAGCCAAAATTAGATCTTTCACTCAAACCAGAGGAGATAAAGTTTGTATTACTCTGATATTCAGTAGCTGAGTTGAGTAAGGAAGAATGGCTATTAGCTGCAGAAGGGAAGGAGCCTGTCATGGCTAATGGACCTTGAGATCCTACTAAGGAACATTGGAAGCAATGGATGGATGGCTGGTGGCCCTCAAATTCTAGAAAAATCATGTAGACAAATATCTTTATGCAAATGGTCCTTTACCCAGAAAAAGGTAACTCCATTTCCCAAACTGTGAGTATGCAGGAGCCATACTGCCCAACTACTGTCCAGGGTTACCCACTGGATATTTTACATGTATTCAGTTTAAAATAAAACTGGGTCTCATTATTGAGTTGCACTACACCTGTGTGAGTGTGAATTTGCATGTACCACAGACACTCTACCTGGCAGTCATCCACTTTGGTTCTCATCACTCCTTTCATATATTCCTTTTCCATGGTGGGGGAAACACCAAAACTGTTCCCCATGCACAATATCTCTGTTCTTCCATCAGGGTATGTCACCTCCACAGAGCCATTCAAAATGACTGACCAGGAATCCAGCTACAAATCAAATATTGCAGGATATGTGAAGACCAAATCACTTAACATTTTAATATCATGCTATATAAATACAACTCTCACAACTGTTCTAAGGCAAAATTTATTTTCTAGCACCTATTAACAACTTAATAAGCTAATTTTCCTTAAATGTAGAGCTATTTCCAGCTCAAGAAAACTGGGATCTTAAGCTCATCTTTACTATTAAGAGGTAATGTAAGACTGTGGAAAAAATAAAATAAGAGGAAGTTTTAAAACAGCACTTGAACACTGAAATAAAGTCCCCAGATGAGCTCAAATAGGCAGGAAGCATTTAGTACACTACAGAGAATGCTTTCTGGTTTTATTGCTTAAGAAATGTTTAGTGCTTAAACAAAAGCTTTCAGAAAATCCAGAACAAAAAGAGTTCTGATTTACCTGAATGTTGTTTTTTCTTTTTTCTCTTTTTTTCCTTTTTTTAAGTAACAAAAGAGGATCTTAACCGTGTGGAATCTGGAATGTTTGGTATAATAGGAGAGTCAAAAGCAACTTCTACTGACCTCTTCCCCATCGTTTAGTACAATAGTTCCTGCTCTCTCCACAACTGCAAACACCATCACAGCACAGAGTTCTCTCCTCACTGACATTGTCATGTTGGCAAAAGCAGGCAATTGATGCATGAATTCCAGTAGTTGTTCTGAAGGAGAAAAAGCCCACTGAGTCGTGCATGTCAAAACAACAAAGCACAGTAAAGACAGTTCTTCAGCAAGATGCCTGAGGCTGCTTAAGCTAAAATGCTGCACAATCGTTTCTGTATACTAATAAATCATGTACAGTGGCCTGTTTTAATTACTGGGTATTTTGGAGACACAGACTGGCTGGTCATATCATCAATAGAAACCCTGCAAAGTAAAAGTCAGCATAATGGAAGGATTGTAATGTAACCAATAGCTCTGAATATAACCAATGATATTTTTAATACCCCAGTCAGGGCAATAATTTCATTGTGACTAGAATTATATAAAACACAGCAAGACAAATGTCACAAAACTGAGCAAGTTGTTTGGTAAAGCCAACACATCCTAGTCTAGGCTTAACAGTAAACTGTACTTGATCATTGTCTGGTGGTTTCACCAGAAAGTTCCTTTCAGATGGACCAGACAGGATTACTGTCTTAAAGGTGACTACTGCTGCTCTGTCTTCTACCTGCACTTGAGTTGCACTTCTACTCAACAGTGAGCTTCCTGTATTTTCATTTTTTATGCTGTTCATAACTACAAAACTTAACTTTAGCAGTCCTGCCAAGTGATTATATGCCCCAAAATCGTTTTTGCATCCAGTTTGATCTAAAATGTCTACTGAAAGAGTTCAATAGGACCCCATCTTTTCTCTATTTTTTTTATTTACTCTGAATTACAGAAAGGTTGTGGTTAAAAGGGACTTCCAGAAGTCATCTGGTCAAACCTGCCTGCTCAAGCAGAGCCACCCTACATCCAGTTTCCCAGGAACACATCCAAACATCTTTTGAATATCTTCAAGGAGGAATACTAACACCTCTCTGAATAACCACTCCCAGGCCTAAGTCTCAGCAGAAAAATAGCATTTCCTAGTGCTCTGATGGAGCCTCCTGTGTTTTAGTTTGTGCCCTTTGTCCTCTCACTGGGCACTACTGAGAAGACTCTGGCTCCATCATCTTTACACCCTCAACCCAGGGTATTTCTATATATTAATGAGATCCCCTGAGCTTCCTCCAGGCTGAACAGCCCCAAGCCCTCTTAGACCTTCCTTGCATAAGAGATGCTCTAGTCCCTTAATCATCTGATAATCAACCTTAATCATCATTTAGTCATACTTCAATAAAAGAAAAATATCTCCCCCAGTGAAACAGATAAGATTAAAATTTGGATTCTAGTTCTGCTTTGCTTTCAATGTGTTTACTCCTATGTTAACATAGCAAATTAGTTTGATTAGATGCACATTTATGTTAAGGTTTTAAAGGCTCCAATGTTTGCAACAAATGTCAAGTCACAATGTCACAACTGACAATTAAAAATATACTGTGAGAAGCAGTGCTGACATTAATGTCACCTTTGCCAAGGTTCTTTTTCCAGTTTTCAACGACATCTCCTTCATAAACCTGCTCTGATATCAATTAGAAGCTGAAGCTTGAGATCAAAAAGGCCAGCAAGTAATAGGTTTCACCCATATTATAGGCATTTTCTTTAATTGTTCACATTATATATATACTTATACAAAAAACAATAACAATAAACACTAACCTTATCAATTACAAAGGCCAATGATTAACATACAACTGCAAGCTCAAAAATTAAGTTTTTGGAGGTGAAGAAGAACATGTTTGACAACATTTTACTACACTGCAATACTTACCAATGTCATCATCTGTCCTGTCTATTGGGTCTTTCTCCAAGCAGTCTCTTACAATATCCCTACTCATCAAAGGATCTGATGCCCTTTCAATGTCTTCTTCATCATCATCATCCTCAGAATCCACAGCTGTCTCTGGCAATCCACTGAGATCCATATCACCAGCCTCACTTTCTGTAGCCTAATTAGTGCATAAACAATTAAAAAAACATTCAAATATGTTATTTACTGCTGCAGTTTTCTGGTTAAATGTACAGAGATGAATTCTATCATCTAGCAGACAACCCAAATTTATTCAATATTTTTATATTGCTTTTTTCTTTTTATATCTTTTTAAAACAACTAACAATTTATCAATCCAAACCCACTGTGTTTAAATATGACTTTTAACATTTGTTTCAATCAGTCACACAAACAAAGGATTCAAGAGACATTACTTAATCTGTGGGTCTTGGGGGGATTGAAGGCTCTTACATTTCAAGCAGCAATGTCTTGAACTGTTAGCCGAATATAATTTTTTTCAATAAACAGTTTTCATTTGACAATTTCTGTGCTCACTCCAAATTTACAGACACTTAGGAAAGCAACATAATTTTAAACAGACAGTTTGGGGAAATAAGAACAGCATCAGAATGCTAGAGGAATTTTGTTATCTCTCAGTCACCTAGGACTGTACTTTTGTTTTACAATTCCAGTTGAACATGGTTAAATATGGCTTTCATTTGCTGATAAATTGCCTAAAAATTTACAGATGCAGAAAAAAGCAAAGTCATTGCTTAAACACCACAGATGGACTACCCAGAATATCTGTCAAATTTAACCACCCCCAAATTGTATTAAAATGAATGAAAACATAGCCCAGACTAAGGTCATTAGTATAGCACCTAAAGGTAAATATATTTTAATTTGATATTTAAATATTTCAAAAATGATTGAGTTTGAAGACTGAACACTTTAATAAATCCCACAAACATTTGTCTGTCATGGCTGATAGGGCTGCCTTTTCTCAGAACCTGATTTAATACCACAGCAGCTGCCAAGGCTTAGCTATGACAATTTTTAAGGAAATGCAAGCTTCTAATGAGCAAGTTTTAAGCCATGGCTTGAGAAATCCAGCATCACAGGCCTTAAAGGGATGGTTTGTTTCTGAGACTCTGGGAGCACACAATGCATTCACGTCTACTTGAAGAATACTACATGGGACAAACACACCTACTAAAGCTTGTTTCATCAATCTATCTCAGACTGGTGAAAAAGACAACCCACAAAACTAGGTCACTCTCTGAACACAGGGAAGGTAAGAGAAATTGCATTGGTAATTTTGTAGAATCATCTCCCCTATTCCTGCCTCCCTATCTGTGGCTGACATCTGTCACTTTAATGCCACTATACACAGCCACCTCATGAACAGCAGCATATGGCAGGAGATGGATCAGGGGCAGCTAGTGAGAGTCTTAAATGCTTCTGTCCTGCAGCACAACACAAGCTTTGTAACTGGGCCTTGTTAATATAAAAAAAAAGCATGATAACAGCATCTATGCAATATTCAAATTATTCTCACTTTGCGGCTTAGGGTTGGGGTTTTTTTAGTTGTTGTTGTTCATTTTGGGGGTTAAGTGGCTTTTTTGGTTTTGATTTTGTCAAGAAAAAATGCTGCTCATTTTTTAACCAGGATAAGGAAAGATGTTACTGGCATAGAAACAAATCTCAAAACATTGCACAGATAGCAGTATTTTATGAGCAGTCTTACTGTGTTTAACATGCCCATTCCCTGTGATACATTTGAAACAGCTGCTGTAACTACTCTTTCAAAATAGCCTTCATCAAAAGTGACTGGTGGAAAAATTAGTGGTGATGAGTCAGTAGACACACAGCTTATGACACCAATCTGTCAGAATCTGAAGTTTCCAGCACTGACAATTCCAGTGACAGTGGGACTGATTCACAGTCAGTTTTGTAAACCTTCCCATCACTAACAAATGCCCCTCCTACCTGCCCAGATTAAGCTCTCTCAAAAGCACAATAGCAAAATTATTGCAGACTCAATTTAGTCACACAATGCTAACAGACAAGAAACTTCCACCTATTGTACAACATCTGATTATTAAAAGATAAGTTATTTTACTGTCTTAAAGCAATTAAACAAAACTGGAAAACTGTTGAAACTATTATCAAGAAGAGTCAATGCTATTTAAAACAAATTCTCACACTGAATTAAATGCAACACTGGACTCAGAAAACACTTTACAAATAGTACCAAAGATTTCCCAAAGATGATCACTATTTACACTTGTTGTTTCTTTTTTTTTTTTTTGACAACTGAAGTTATTGGTGCATGGAAAGCAACTACTTCCAATTTCCTACCAAAATTCCAAACCATTGCAACAAAGAAGCTCAGCATTGAATGCAACAATATACAATGTAATAAGAAAGTTTGTTAATTTAGGACACCTTTAAAAACACCTTTAGAAGAAAAAAAATACGTGTTTTCAAACAACTTTCTGAAATTTCTATGATCATGCAAAAGATAGAAAAGAAAGACAAATGTAGCCTTTCTGCATGACAAAAAAAACAAAAACCAAACCAAACAAATCCATGCCCCCCACCCCAAATCCACAAACAAGCAAAAAAAAAACAACCAAAAAAACCAAACCAGGAAACTAAGAAAACCTTGAGGTCTACTTGTGTTTATGCATCGCAAAGAGCTTTTTTAGGTTTAGTAGCAGCATGTATGATGTCAAGTATTCAAGGTCCTCTTGCTGAGACATTAAACTTCATGACCCAACTACTCTGAGTGCTTTTGTACCCCCTTCTCTGTGAGAAAAACCAAGCATGTCTGCACAGCAACCCTTGGTAACTAAGCAATAGCCTTGCATCTGTCTAAGATTAAAGGGAAAACCCCCATGAGCTCCTTCGGGCATAGGGGATTCCTTATGAACCTCAGCCACCAAAAACCCAAATGATGAATATCCAACAGAATCTGTACTACAGTCAATCATGAGGCTTACATCTTCTCAGGGCATGTAACCAAGGATGAAATACACCTCAGAATTGCCATTCTTGGGTGCATGTTGTACTTTGCTTCTTGGGCAATAAGAGAAATTAGTTTCACTTAAATAAATCTGAAAAGATTGCATGCAACAAAAATGCAAGAAAAATGTTGGTTGCAGCCTGAAGTACAAAACAATGTCTCTCCATACCAACTGTGATAGCAAATTTCTCATGTCATCTTTCCATTTTCTGTGGAGAAAATTATTGACGCTTCAAAGCAATCTCATAATAGTGACATCCTAATATTTTATTTGTCACATCACCAACATGACAGCTAAGAGACTAAGACAGACGTTTTCAAGCCTGAGTTGCAGTAGTATTTCATATTTGACACCTAAGGAGAATCTGACCAGTTTTAAGCATTGGCTATAAAGTTTAATACTGCGCCAATAAAAAACTAGCTGCTTCAACTGAGGAGGATCTTGAAGTCCAAACACACTTCCAGATTTGAGTGATAATTAAACAAATACTGTGAAATAACCAGGGTAAAGATGTAAACTAAAAGAAGCCTTGTCTAAGTTCTTGGTTAGCCTTTGGTTCCTTGATTGACGTGAGGAAGAAAGGGAGGATTAAGAAAAGAAGAACAGCATTCATTGTCCCTAGGTCAGACTGGGGAAATGGTGGACCCTTCTGGTCACTTTAGATTGGCAGGAGAGGAAACCAGTTAATGCCAACTCTACTGGCCTTTGATTTTTTTAGATGCACCATGACAATGAGCATAATGAGAGAGGTGATGGACTACATGAGCAGCTCAAGAAGATGACTTCATTTACTGCCTGACTTCCTCTTCCTCCACTTAATTTTTGAGTTTCTTGAGAAAACAGATTAGAAGAGGTTAAGGGCGATCTCTACCTCTACTCAACCAAGTAACTCTCACTCCAGTGAAACAACTGCTTCATCACACACTCCCCACCCTTACTAAGGGAAACAAAGTGGGAAGACTTGGAGAGCTGCTTATATGACTGGCTCTGTATTAAGTGGCCTTCATAGTTTTCTTTCTATACTGGCTTGGGAAAAACTTCCAACTGATGGTAACATTAAGAGAAAAAATAGAAAACCTGTAAAATAACCACACTAACTACTGATCTCTTTTTATTTTAAACAGACTATTTTAACCTTTACTTTTCTAGAAATTTAATTACTTTCATCAGGAAACATTGTATCATTTTGAAGACTAAATTCCCCTTGTAACTATTGTTACCACCTAAAATCAACAATCCAAAATCTCTAAAAATGCAAGAGAAAAAAAACAGGAACAAAAAGAAGAATAGAAGAGACTCCTTGCACAAACCAGAAATATGTTCATTACCTGGTGCACTCCTTCAATTCCACAAAGCTAACAAAGAAAGAAGCCATGCTCAGTTCAAAAACACGATCTCCACATTACTTTTCAACCACTGTCATTTAAGGGCTAAAAAATGAACTAAAAAATGAAAATAAGAATGTGTTTTTTTACCGAAACTACTCATTTTTACTTTCTAATTTTTAAGCTGATACCAATAAAAACACCAAGAACACTGGCTCTACCTGTCTCATTAAATGACTTGCAGAAGTCACATTAGCTTGAAATATTCCCTCATGTCATATAGTCACATTGGATTCAGTGTCTCCACAGAGAGAGAAATCATGTCTGGAGTTTTGTTTTAAATTAACTTTCAGATGACTAAACAAAAGTTTACAATATCAATAAATTAAGATGAAATTCAATCCATGCAACTATAATATGTATTTGTTTATTAGATAGTTATCACATGTACTACAATCAATTACAATTATTACATGTACAGATATCATACACAATCTAAGGTAATAACATTTTTTTGTGCTACACTGACACGAATGCAAATGTCCATGAAATACCTTAAAACTCCTTCAGTCCAAGATTTTCACAGTTCTCTCCATATTTTTTCTTTCATTATCCACCCCAAAATCTACAACACAGCAGCCCACATGAGTCACAGAAGTCAGTCTGAGCGATTTTGCTCATTGATGATGGAAATGTGTAGCAATGCAGACAACCCACCAGGAACAGCATCCCCCCTTATTGCCAGTGATTGCCTCCTTCTCAGAACAGAGCAATGTCTGCCAGGAGCACAGGCATACAGAACATGGACTCTGGAAGCCATGGAGCAGATTAGGAGGCCCTGAATTTACAGGGGTGATAAAGAACTGCATTGGGCTTTGTTGAAAAAGCAGGGCTGGCAGTGCACAGGACAATTCACCTGAGCTGTTCCAGCCACTCTGGCACCAGCCAGAGCCCTGCACTTCAGCAGCAGATACAGTCAGAAAGAATGGCTTTATCTTAAGGTAAAATGTCTTTATTTTGCATACAGTGACTAAAGGGCAGGCTGCATGGACTCTCTGGTTTGAGACACAAAAGACTGGTCTCACTCAGGAAGAGCTGCTGAAGGGTGGACCTTTCTCCTAGGAGCTACCATATCAGAATCATGAGAAAACAAAGCTGACATCTTGAAAATTTCCAAGCAATAGGCACATCCTGGGAGGGTCTCAGAAAGGATGTTCCTGGTTTCCTGTACCGACAGTGGTATCTAGGCAGGCACTGAGGGCATGTAAGTGTGGCAGGAAGCCACCAGTCTGAGGACAGGATAAGGCAAAGAAAGGCTGGCAAAGAGCTGAGCCAACACAACAATGCTTCCCAAAACAGGGAGGGGCAATAAAACACGTTCATGAGCTTAGATCTCCTCACTCTCCAATCATCTGGTAATATATTTAGCAGCTATAGCAGGAAGCATCTAGGAGCATATAGGAACAGGTATATGTGTTCATTTAAGAATCATTAACTAAGCCTAGCAATCAAGAGTAAGCAGCCATACATGAGATGTCAAAAAAAGACAGAAGCAAGGAATTGTTCTTGGCAAACACAAGCCAACACACGATCTACTGACATTCAGCATTCCCTTCCTCTCAAGTCACCCTACAGAGTTTGTCACTTGAACTTATTTCCTAAAATAAAAATAACAGTATTTAAGGACCTTACTAATTGGCACCTGATATGTTTCTGAAACTTGGGTGGGGTAAACACAAAGGTTGATTTTATTTTGGTAAGTATTTCTTATCCTAAAAGAAGTTCTTTCATGTG
Organism: Agelaius phoeniceus; assembly: GCF_051311805.1. NCBI lineage: Eukaryota > Metazoa > Chordata > Aves > Passeriformes > Icteridae > Agelaius > Agelaius phoeniceus. Next base: position 33,839,189 of record NC_135268.1, on the reverse strand, counting down.
CAACGTTTGACAAACAAATTTAGATACCACATTAATATTTAAAAGGAAGTATTCTCAGTTCAATGCTGAAAGCATCTGAAGATTCAGCTTCATGATTTATTTAAAAAATCTTAAAAGGCCATGAACATATTTTCACTGGAAGCAGCTGCTCTTAAGGCTACACAATTAATACTTACGGAATGCAGAACGTGACATATTACCTCAGATTTCAGCAGTAATGATCTAAATAACAATATAATTTTTAAAACATTTTTTTCTATCAACTGCAAGACAAGATGGTGATTTTTCTAAATCATTGCTTTCTACCTAGCCATAATGAATTCAAGTCCACCCCACTAAACAGAAAAATACCATTATATACAGAAAATCAAAGAATCAAAGGGATAATGATCATGAGCTTTACCTAAGACTTATCAAATTTGAAGGAAAAAAAATAACATGTTGGTTATGGTTTACTAGTTTTGAATAAACACTTGAGAGAGAATTGCAAGGCAAACAATTGAGAGAGAATGACTGATTCACCCTCTCTTTAAAAAAATATTTCTCTTTAATCCTTAACTTGGCCCTAGAGGAGTCAAATTACAGCCATTTTATTTTGGTTTGGTTCAGGGTTTTTTGTTTTTGCAGTACTATAACCTAGCCTAACACTGCTACATTACATTCCTTTATGACTGAAACTGAGGCCAGAAATTAATGATTTACCAGAATTTGAGAAATCAAGGTAAACAATACTTCGTACCATTAAGTTAAATTCAAGAATTTAAGAATCTTATCAGTTTCCACACCTGAATTTACCATTTCATTAATAAACATTTCTTCAAGTATATGTCTTAAGACAAAAAGATGAGGTTGCATTCTACAGTACATGGTCATATTTCTGGATGTAGATATAGACATAGGTTATTCATACTTTGACATTGTGCAATTACACAGTTCTTGATAAAACTGTGCCAAGTCACCTTTAAATGTGATATTAATCGCAGATTAATTGAAGAAACTAGATAATATTTTTAAGAATGGATTATGCATTATGTTTGTAAATTCAGTTTAAAAGAATACTTAAAGAGTAAATTTTGTCTGTATAAATACTTCAGTATACCATTAACTCTCTCCAAACACCAACCAGTATGTTGATTCCAACACTGCAAACGAAACTAGTAGGAGTCATAGACCAGGTTGGCAACTACATAGAGAAGTATTTTTCTGAGGTTTCTTTAGTTCTTTTATGTTGTTTGGTTGGGTTTTTTTTAATTGCACAGAAATTCAATTATCTTTTTCACAGTTAAGAGCATTTTGCTGGAAGTTTGCAAAAAATTACTTCCAACTTATCTCAAGAATAACTGTATGACTGTAACTACATGCCACCTACAGCTGTGCCTCTAGAGGTACTTGTTATTTTTCTGTTAGAATGGAAATCTTTGCAATGAAAAAAATGAAAATCTGTAGAAGACTAGAAGAACAAAACTGATTTTACTTCTTTAGTCTCAAAATATAAACCTAAATCATATCTCAAAGTAATCCTGCCTTCAGAAGAAATTCTGACAAACCTACTTGACTGACAAATGCTATGCCTTAAGTGTTCAGCTAATTTGATAGTTTTGCAAAAATAAACCTTTGCATTATTGTAATTACTGTCTAAATTGAACTGTGATCTTTTTATAGCCTATCTTCTTTCACAAAAAGAAGCCTATAAGCTTATTCACCTGAAAGAGATTATATTCTTCAACTATGACCACAGCTGAACTTTCATATTTATAGATATGCTTTTCCTGCTATTTAAATGACTACATTTGCAATTTCAGAAGCGTCTCAAAAAAACATTATTCCTCTTCTAGTTAACAGTACTTCATGTTGAAGTGGTCTCACTACTTTATGATTATTTTGATAGAAATATATTTTAATTGTATTTGATTCCTTCCCTTCAGAATAACAAATTGGTACACTTCCCTGTCAGGACAGCTCCTCCTCCAACATTGCAAGAACCATAAAAATCAAGTGAAAAATGCATAATTCCTCATTTTATTTCATGTTAGACTTTTTTCCAATTTATATTTAAACCCTGGATCAGTTTCAGAGTCTCTCTAAGCTCAAGTTGTGCCCAATTACTAGCACAGAGCTTTACAAGAAGAAGCCACCTCAGAAGTATAACTTTAAGAAGCATCACCAGTTCAACCTGCCCACGTTTCTGAGGATGGCCAAGAGAGGAAGCACTGCTAAGAGCTTGGCATCACGTTTCTGCAGGGTGGGGAAATAGAAATATGCCCCTGAAGCACGGGCTGCCCACTCCTTATTTGTTTCTTCCCACCATTGAATAGGCTCTACATTATGAATCCAACACACCTAAAGCCTGAAATCATTACAATTCAAACAAAAAGTATTTTTTTTTTTTTTGAAGTCTATTGAGTACTTCTTCAAGTACTCAAAACTGACAAGAGGCAATAGCAAGGACATTCAGCTATTAAGTGCAAAACTGCTGGCAACTGCACCTCCCATCAGCATCCCTTCCAGTCTTACCTGGTAGATATCAGAAAGGCTGCTGCTTCCTGAATCACTAGTGATGCTACATCCTGAATGACTAGATGAAACGTGGGTCACCTGTGGGTGGAGACTGTCAGTAAGGTGCAGCTTTGTGAAATCTGCAGGAAGCTATAGGTGGAGCAGAAAAAGCATCATTACAATTTGAGGGAGATACACAGCAAAATTAATTCAAATCATATATGTCATACTTTACTCTCTGCCAGTACCAACTATTTAAGAAAACCACTGGGGCTTGAGAATGCAGCATAAAAATTTAGAGTTATGCAGCTATTTTAACTCATGCAGAGGTCAGCAAAATACCACCAAATTGTTGCAAATATAAGAGATTCAAGAAAAACATGTATCTGAGGACAAACATTAGTGAAGCAATATGCCAAAACTCTTCAGTAGCTTGCTGTGGGGTTTGGATAGAATTAAAATGTATATGAATATTGTGCTACTTCCAAAATCAATGGTTTCCTGCAGGATGGGAGTTAACAAGGGAGTAAAGTCACATACATCTTTAAAAAATCAACCAGCACTGCTCTGGATTTGGTAAACTCTTGTTTCTCAAGTTGACAAAATACATTAGAGACAAGGAAAATCCAAGTCACTGAGCTATCCATTATACTTTGAGCCAAATAATATGACAGCAAATAGGAAATGTGGGAAGACAAAGAGCTATAATCTTGAAATTAGTTGGCTCACATGCAGTGCTGAAGAATGAATTGAGACAGTATATTTGATCATTTAACAATCATTCACCAAGATTTGTGATGTATATTTCTACTACTGCTTTATGCCCACAGCTCCCATGAAAATCTTTAAGAACTGTAAACATTTCCAGACTGCAGAAAGCAAACTTTGACAAAGTAAAATATTTGCTGTCTGAAGAAATATTTAAATGCTATTTCAGGGGCAAATTACTCTTCTCCCCAAGAAGCCTGTATCCCACAGCTAGTTAATAAAAGTATGTTAATGTATCAATTTTGGTGTGCAATAAATTCTTCAATAATTAAAACCAAAAATCTTTGTTCATTAATTTTGTTTCAACTCAGACAAGGCAGATTCTCTCATCTCTAAGGAGTTGTGTTTGTATGAAAAATGTCACATGCAGTGTGTCCATCCTTGTCAATTATGAATGCTACCTTGGTGCTTGCTCTCCCTGGATGGAAATGGAAATAAGACCTCATTCAGCATTAAGAGAGAATAAGCCAATCAGTATAAAAGGTTAGGGAAAAAAGTCACTAGAGAACATGCTAGAAAAAATTATTAGCTCTATACAGCTAAAGATACTGAATGATTTTACTGCTGTTTGCCTTGTTTAGTTCTGTTTGTGGAACACGCCCTGAAAGAACTTTGGCTTTAGGATTTGCAGTGAAATTACAGACAACTGCAAACCTTAGTCTTATTTCGACTGACTGGCATTTCCTATTCTAGTACATCTGAAAAGGATTTCTTCATTATCACAGAATGACTGCATCAGTGATAGCAAAAATGGCTGCATTTTAAATAATTCTTTCCTAGTATCTTACTGGAAAGAGCAGCTAAAACCAGCAACCAAATACTAATAATCCTAAAAAGCTACAGTAAGCCCAGAGCTAGATTTGATCTTCATCAACAAAGAAAAGGCAATTAAGAAAAGCAATACTCTAATACACACAGCCATGAATGCTGCCTCCAGAAAAATCTAGTTATGCTCACTACTGTTATTGAAGTATCAGAAGGAGAAAATACAGCATTGTGGACTGCATTATAATATCTGAGGTCTTTGCTGCTTTTCTTTTCAATCTGTAAGTTTGATTAATCACATAATGGAACCATATATACTGATATTCAGGCCACTATACAATTATTTTTAATCCTTTTTGAGCCATTCTGCAAGTAAGTACATATTCCATAGGCAGAATGCAAGGGAAATGAACTGCCACAGCTTTTGCAATGTGTTGCTGACTGCTTCTCAAAGTACAGTCTCTCGCAACTGAAGAAGCCCACGTTTATTTCAAAGTAGAAATCCTACACAGTATTTTAAGATACAAGCACAAATTGTCTAAGATTCACACATTTAATGATAACTTACACAGATATATTTTGAGGGTTTTACCTTTTATAAAGCACTAAGTATTGCAATCCCAAATAAATATTAATTCCATAGGGAACTGTATATGAACAGTGTGGCACCCAGCCAAACATGTTCAATTTTATAGTGCCCTGCAAATATCTCCATGTCATTAACAACAGCATGTTTTTTTATCAATGCATTAAAAATTTTAAAGAATCTTTCATCAAAGCAAATCCAGTTAGTATGTTAAAAAGTTAAATTGAACTATATTTAATATAACGATTGCACTCAGTGTTTTAAATGAACAGCAGGGATTTGTGTGTCACTACTGCACATAAGGCAAAAGGAAGAGGCAGAGGATTCCACAATAACTGGAAAACACTGCAAATAAAAGCAAGCCTTCTGAATCTTTTTGGCTGCAGACAATCAGCTGAATGCTTGGTGATTACTGGTTTCAGAGCAACTCCTCAAGTCAAAGCCATGCTGCCTGAGCTGGACTTGCCAAGTGGTGACAGAAGATCAGAAGCAGGCATTTTTCTTTAGGCAACCTAACTAGTCACTTTGATCCTAATCAAATAGGACTATTTACAAGCAGAAAGCACATGCTCATATCTTTGCAGAACACTACATCTCTGTGCTACATGCCCGAGAGCAGCATCCACTTCAACTGCCCTACCCCCCAAAGTTAAGGTGAGAGACTGAATGAAGAAAAAAATAAAATACAAAAATTAAATAAGCTGAAACATTTAAACTGGAAACGCAATGAAAAACGTGTGTGAGAAATGCATACATTTCTATTTTAGTCACGCACTGCTGTTTAAAACACTTCATATTTGCATTGCACACAAGGGAGAAAAAAGTAAAGTACTGATGACAATGAAAACCCACATCTGCTTAAGTCTTACATGGAAATGTGGTGGGCTTGACACCAGATGCCCACCAAAGCCACTCTGTCACTTTCCTCAGCTGGACAAGTGAGAGCAAATACAATGAAAGGCTCATGGTTAAGGACAAAGAGAGATCACTCACTGTCGTGGGCAAAACAGACCCAATTTGGGGACAAATTAACTGAATTTGTTATCAATAGGATAATGAGAAATAAACTCAAATCTTAATGACTTTCTCCCACCCTTCCTTTCTTCCAAGGCTCAACTTCACTCATAAATTCTCTACCTCTTCCCTTGCAGTGCTGTGGAGGGACAAGGAATGGGGGCTGTGGTCAGTTCATCTCACTTTGCTTCTACTGCTCCTCCCTCCTCAGGTGGAGGACTCTCACACTCTTCTCCTTCCAAAGGAGGCAATTCTCCATCATCATCACCTTCAAAGTGAACCCTTTCCACGGGCTGCAGTTCCTCACAAATTGCTCTGGTGTGGGTCCCCTCTGGGGTCATAATTCCTGCCAGTAAACCTGTTCCAACATGGGCTCCTCTCTCCACAGGGTCACAAATCCCACCAGGAGCCTGCTCCAGCGTGGGCTTTCCACAGGCATCCACCTGCTCTGGTGTGGGTGTCCTCCAAAGGCTGCAGGTGGAATTCTACTTCCCTGTGGATCAACACAGGCTGCAGAGGGGTACAGCTGCCTCACCATGACCTGCACCGCAGGCTGGGTAAATCTCTGCTGGGGCACCCGGAGCACCTCCTGCCCCTCCTTCTGCTCTGACCTTGGTGTCTGCAGGGCTGCTCCTGTCACATTCTCACTCCTCTCTTCTGTGGCTGCAATTGCAGTTTTTAATCCCCCTGTCCCTCTCCCTTTCTTATCCCAGAGGTGCTGCCACTGTCACTGCTGAGTTCAGCCTTGGCCAGTGGCAGGTCTGTCTTGGCACCAGCTGGGTTTGGCTCCATCAGACATGGGGGCAGCTTCTGGCAGCTTCTCAAGGAAGAAGGGTTGGCCCTGTGGCCCCACACTACCAAAATCCAGCCACAAAAAACCCAATACCAGGCAAACCCTTTACTCTTGGAACACATTTGGTGAATGTTTTTAAAGTAAGCAGAACACAACATTCAACAAGCAGCAAAAAGCTGGCCTACCCCAAATCAAGATATTTACATCCAATTTCTTACTTGCATTGGAACAAGATTAGAGAACATCATGAAACCACGCTATTATAACTCTGAAAAAATTTCCTAGGAACCATCTCCAGGCAGTTTTAACTTCATGGCAATAGGTATGTTTGCCGTGCTACTGAGTATCACATTATTATTAAATTATTAAGCACTCTGTGCTTGTATTGAGCTATTGTTCCATTCCATAATTTAGTACTGACTTTACTATTTAGTATAACAGTACAAAGAAAAGTTTTCTTGTAACATTTACACAGCTAGATCTAGCACATGCTATATCTACCAGACCACAAGCAGGATAAGAAAGTCTAAGGACCTACCCCTGCCTCAGAAACATCGCCCCTCACAGACTGACACCACCATAAATGGTGTCAGAACTGAATTCTCACTTTTATCTTGTTTTACATTTTCATTAAATGATGCATAGTTTTAAGAAGTTATTCAAAGTAATAAGGATCAAAAGCAGCTTGTATATTTTACATAACAAGCACCACAATTAAGTACAGCTTTGCTGAAGCCAACACCTACAATATTTCTTAGCTTCATTACTGAACACCTTTAGTCACACCATCAGAAGGAACTGGCACACAGAGTAAAAACGTAGCAGGGTAATTTAGAAAAATTAATGCATGATTTGTTCTTAAGTAAACATAGCTTCAAAACACAGTATTTGTACACTAGTTTAAATAATTCATAATCATTAAAAAGGTCAGAAACTGTCCTGACAGCCTAGTCTCAAGCACAACCTTTGTAAGTGACAAACATTAAGGTAATATATGCATAGCTCTAATCACGTGTAACATGGACAAAAGTTTCTAGCATAAAACATGACCTGATAAAATAGTTATGATCTAAGCCCTAGTCTTAATTTGACAGAGGTGAAAACAGTATTTTATATTTATAATGTAGCTATTAATACACAAGTATACCTACATAAGTACACCCATTTATACATATTGCACACGTGGATAGAAACCAGAGTTAAAACAATACATCTGGGAACTCCCAATTTTTACTTCTTGAAAACCCTAAAACCAAAAAAAAACTTAAACAATTACGTGAAACTATCTTAAGGGAAAAGATATACATCCATTTAGAACTGTACAATACCATAAATCCTATCACATCTTCCCATCTTAAAAGCATCATTTTATTACTTCCACCCTCCAAGTGAATCACCATGTTATGCATGCAAAACTAACAATTACTTTGCTCTGAATATGTTCCTCCTATTTTAAGAACATTACTATTTTCTCCTACCCTACAGCATGCCTTTCATTATAACAAAAGGCATCTTCTACTCAAAGCAATTGCTGGGCTTATCTACAAATACAGTATTAAAAAAAAAATTAAATAAAATTTGGAATTTTATTTTTTAAATGAAATTATATGTGAAAACAAGTATGAATGCAACAACGTGAAAGACAAACACAAGAATGTCATTTTAAATTACCAAATGAATTCTAGTTAGAAAGCTTCAATATACCACTCATTTTAAGGCAAACAAAGAAACAAAGCATATAAACAAAGTCTTCTGCTGAAGGCTGCTCAGCACTTTATGAAAGATTTATAAAGCCTGCAAAGTGACTGAAGCACATTTGCAAAAAAGATGGGATTAAAGAGAGCAAAGGTGTAACATTCTGTTATGCAATTCCCAATGAATGATTTTATATGTAAATAAGTGCCACTGAGACAGACTGAGCAAGCAGACATAAAACAACACAAACTATCACCTTTAAAGCCTCTATTTCCACTTTCTGAAATTAAAAAAACACAAAAAAGCACTGATTCTTCAACCTCCAAACACCTGCATCTGAACACTTATTCTATAGCAGCTCTGATAAAAAAATAAAAGCTACTAGACAATAAAAGCCACCATAATAAATATTTTTCTAAAGTTTTTTATTCCTTTTTCACTTAGTCCCACAAACCTAAGGAAGTAAACTACAATGAACTTATTTTGGGATTCTGGGTTTTTTTCATGAAGAGAGAACAACAGCAGGCAATTAAAAGCAATACTGTGCCTTAGTCTTCTTCATTATTTTTTTCCCCACCCAAGATAGAAATCCTGAAATTTTTATTGCACTATGAAAGTGTAGATCACAAAGGCAGTATTCTTCAGTATCCTATAAAATTATTAGCACTTAATTTCAATATTTTATAGAAACATTTTTTATATTAAGGGTTTGTACATCTGTTGTATTTTGTATTTTAATGCTATGCCCATATTTATGGTATTTAATAAGATACGGAAGAAATATTTGTAATAATGCTGGGCATTCATCAACTTGCTATTTCAACATAATTCTTTCACTAACCAAGAGAGACATCAAGGAAAACATTTTTATGGTTGAGTGATTTTAAACACAGCAGTAAATGTAAGTAATTACAGAATAATAAGGTAATTTCTATCGATTCTGGCTATAGACCTGATGCAGGCTGACATGTCCATGCAGAGTTAAATTTAAACTAAAAATGTAAACTACATACAATTAAAATTAGGATTCAATTCCCAGGGAAGCAGGATTTCCTTGCACCTAGGGGTGGAAAAGATTGAGAAGCTTCTATATATTTTCTATGAAAACTTCTGCAAGACTTAAATAAAAACCTCCTGACTTGAATTATGTCTTCTGTACAATCATTCGCTTTACACAACAATACCTCATGTATTTTTCACCTCCAGAGTTTCCTTGAATAGACATTCTTCTGTGAAACTGTGAAACTTCATAGACACCTAATCTTAAGGCTGTTCTTCATCTGGAATCCAGCAAAGGACACAACCTGTGTTCTGAAAACATTGCATGTAGATGCTTCTGCTGTTAAGCAGTTGTTTGTATACAAAGCCCACAGAAGAACACCTCTAACAAAAAAACAAACCAAACCAAAAATAAAAAGAATGAAAAGTATTATAAGGACCTTTCCCAAGCTCTTAATTCTTTCCTCCACTGATATTTTGCTATAGCTAGCCTCCCAGAAAAACTATTCAGAGGTTCAAGCTATTGCAATGGGAGCTGCCCGTCTCAGGGAGAGAGTGGGTGAATGCACAGGAACTTCATTCTGCTTCCCTTAGGAAACACACACTGACTGCCACTTACTGCACATCTCATACCCTCAGCAGCTAATCCTATGAGCACTTCATGCATCAAATCCTTTGCTTGAAGGATTATTGACTTCTGCAGAGAGACAGGGGTGGTAAAATTTCAATGGGTGTCTGGGGAATGAAGAAAAACCTCTCAGAAGTAACTCTTTTTAAAGGAAAAGTAAGAAATACATCACTGAAACATTTATATTTATATTTAGTCCATTTATATTTATTTTAACCACCTTCTCTGTTGTATGTTTGAATGTGTCAGCATTTGTTCTTCCTTTTGGAAGTATTTGAATCAAAGATTCAATGCAGCATTTCCTATTAAAAAGTATCTTCTTCAGAAAACCTGGCATAAACACTATTCCTTCAGGAAACACAAATGTCAACTTATTGGCAACAGCTCAAATGAAGTCAGGGATCGAAAAGAAGAAAAACTGTTTTATACAGGTGTTTACAGCACCAGTGAACCCCAAATACAAAACAAAAGCCAGCATTTTATTTGAGTTCAATCATGCTAAACTAAACTAAGTAACGTTAAACAATTTTCTGAAGTTTTCCTCAGATTTCTGAAAATCCAAACTCAAACATTTAAAACATATAAATGATGTTTAGAATGAACAATATAAACATGCAAGATCAAAATACTTCTATTCAGCATTTACTCAGAAGCCTGTCTCAAAAAATATCTGGTTAAAGTGTAGCTTCTTCACTGGTCAACAAACGATAATTCAAAGGATAATTTTACTTTTAAAATATGGTTTTAAAGTTATAGCAGTTCTGCCACAGGCATCAAGCTAAAAAGACTGTTCTACAACTGTTTTGACAGTGCATATATATTTAAGTATCAAGAACTCTTTGACATCCTTAACCACATGTTTCTACATGGTCTCATAGTTTTTGTTCCATACAGTGCAATGGAAGTGAAATCTTCAAGAAGGGGGTTAAGTAGGATTTTCAAATTTCAAAATCTCCTTTTTTTTCTTTTTATTGGTTTTTAGAGGGTTTTGGGGGTATTTTTTTTGGTTGGTTGATTTTTTTTGTTTGTTTGTTTGTTTTTGGCTTTTTTTGTTTTTTTTTTTGTTAAGTGTCTGGTATTTTTACATTATTTGATTGCTTTATTTCATCAAGTGATCAGATTTAGGTCCAATCCTATTCTCAGTCTCTTTGAACTACTGTGAGTAGCAGAATCTCTGTTTCAGTGTATTTTGTGCCTATATTAAAAGAGTCCCTATTCCATAGGGATACAGCCTATCACTCTTGGTTGCACCCTGTTGTCCCCCCAAGAATTTGCATTTAAGTGTCCTGACAGAGGCTGCACAGCCACCTCCTCCCACAAACTAACAGCTTCCCAATAACACTGAATAAAATTGGGAAGGGAATTCATCTTGTGGAAATCTACATAATGTAAACCAACAAGCAGGGACAGGCACTCACTGATGACTGCTTTCTAAGTTGAAGGAAAGACTGTTCTGAGGCATTTCAATTGACTTCTGAAATATCTCTAGGGAAACAGAGTGGAAAACTGAGTTCAATCACTGAACTTCTGTAAAGGTTTCCCATTACTTGATATACATGGGCGAGAAAATAATAAAGCTTGGCTGTGCAGAGATCTCTCTTGGGAATAACTGATTTTCATACTAAGAAAATGCATGTTCCAGTTGATGTTTTTCCCACAGTAAGTATTTCTAAATACTTCCTTTTGTGGCTGTTTGGGTGCTTAATACACTGAGAACTACTGCTGGGTTGGAAACTCAATGGCCCACTTTCAGGGCTTCTGGAGGCTTGTAAGGTTAAATTTTGAACTCTTTGGCCTATTGCAAGTGACTGTGGGAGAGGAAGGAACAGAAAACCTGGTCACAAACTTTGTTTCCACAGGAAACCAGACAAAAGATTCATGCCTAGGGAAATAAAAGCAAAAAAAAAGTTCAAGAACGCTTTAGTTCAAGAGCACTTTATGTGGGCACATATGTTTACAGGAAATGTTAATTTCAAACATTTTCAAGGAAGATGCTTTCAATCCTGCAGAATATTTTAAATAAATAATAGAACACTTGTGTATATCTCATATACAGACTCACTTTGGATTACTTACAGAGCGGTCTCACAAGTGGACATGGAGAATGCTAAAAAGCAATCACACCAGCAGGGGTAAAAATGATGGCACCCAAACCCAGACTTCATTCTCAGTTTTAAAGCACTGCTCAGAATTGAAAACCACAACAGAAAAGTAAAGAGTTTAGCCCAAAGGTGCAAACATATATCCTGGGCACATCTCAAATGGTTAAAGCAAAGACCTATGAAATGCCTACAGTTCCAAGCGCTGAAGCCTCCCCATCAATAGGCTGTTCTTACACCACACCATGTGTTGGTGGTGGGGTTTTGTATACCTGATCACAGAATACTTCACAATTACAGCATTCTAGCCACTCTAACAAAGCTTAGTGAAGTTTTTTAAACATTGATGAAGTGATAGCTCAGTTTTGAACTGAAGCCATTCAACCTGAACTACTGCCCTTCAATATTGAACTACATCACTGAATTTTACTGCACTGAGCTAACTTACAAAAGTAAAAGATACGTTAACTGATTCTAGAATAAAGTAAAGTAAATTAAGGGCTACTTCAGTTATTTTCTTAATAATGAGATATGAAAGATGGATATACAAAATATCTTAGAACTCCACACTTTTGAAGCGGAGGAAAAAAACCTCTTGGCATCACTGTGCAAAAAGACACTGCTGATAACAAGAGATGAGCAGTAGGAAGAGATGTGAAATCACACACTTTAAAACAAAAACCAACAGCCTGGGAAATTCCCTGTCAGAAATGACTGTGAAAAAGTTTCCATGTATTAGCTGATCAGAAGGTGACTGAATTGTTCAGGTGATGCAGCAGAAGGAGAACCCAGTATGATCACAGCATGCATCCTCCAGAAATACAGTTCTGGACTCTTCTCCACCACCCCAGCAGAGACCTCATTTGGAAATTTTGCACACATTCCCAGCTGTGTGTTTTAAATAAAGATGGCTTAAAGCCATACACATACATACAGTCAGAAAAAAACTATCAGGATTATGAGAAGAAAAACTAATACTTGACAAAGTGCAGGAAGAGCACAGCTTTTTCAGCCCACACTGAGAGAAAGATCACTATGCAGAAATAGAAAGGAGGAAAAAAATATTTTCAGTGCAAGGCAATGCAGGTGTAAAGCCTAATGAGCAGGAAGCTGAAAGAAGGCTGCTATCTAATGAACCACAGAGACTCTCCAAGCCAGACTCTACAGGAGCCGTGGTAGAGAAGGCTTTCAAACTGAAGCCAGGCAAAGTTATGAGTGTGCTGCACAAGTGTGTAATGGCAGTGACCCAGAAAATTCTTTCCAGATCCATGTCACTCATCCAAGCAGAAAAGTCTGAAGTGAGCCCGTTGTTTGATATACTTAGTGTTCAGAAGCAGACTAACCAACAGAGGAAGAAAAAAGACAAAATCCAACATAACTAACATAAAAACATTTTAGTTGTTCTTATTGGTAGCTTCTTAGTAAACACCTAAGTACTGTGTAAATTCCAAAGAAATTTTTTTAAAGATACAACTATTTAGGGAGTTCCTGTGCATAGATGCAAAAACTGAGCCCTGTCTCCATAAAATACCATATTAATTGAATGAAATTTGATGAAAATTTAAAGAGAGACATGACTAATTCACAAGCAATTAAATGGAAATTTTGTTTGAAGTCTGATGGCTGCAGCCATGTCAATGCCACCCTTGGAGTTTTAAGTAAAGGATTATCTTTGCTTTAGAACATCAAGAAAGAGCTCAGGAGAAAAGTGGGTGGAAGTTTCCACTATTTTCCTTGACTGACAATGGAAGTTGCACACTTCTGCTTCAGCTCAAATTAAAAAAAAGAACACAAAGAATTGTAATATTACAAATGACACACACGTGGACATGAAAGCCCTTGCTAAAGCTTGTTTTTCCAAATATTCTAATTGTAGCATTTTTTAATATAAAGAAAAATGTATATTGCCATAATCACTAGTCTCAGCTTGCTAATTGCACAATATTGAACATTTAAAACAATGTTACAATTGTTTTTAAAAGTTGGACATCTACAAGGCAATTAATTTTGATTGAAAATGGGGGTGATGTTATTTTCAAATGTGAATTTCAAAAGAAAGACTGCTTAAAAAAATCTTAGAAGTCTGTAGACAATATTTCTCAGGCCAATGCAAAAAGTAAAAAGGTTTCATATTTGCATCAGAGATAGTATAGGTAGTCTTCCTAATTTTCTGGCTAATGAACAGTACAGTAACAAGATAAAATGTGTTTTAATGACAACCTTCTCTTTTTACATGACTAATGTTGCAAAATCTTCAAATACTATGATTTTACCATAAATACAATTTTTTAATGCTATACTAACATGACTACTAGTCAAACAGCTTTATTACTTATTTTATGAGTTTTGCAAGTGCAAATGTTCTCATGCCATGGCAACACAACAACGGGGAATGTTGCTGTAACACCCCAAGCTTTGCTTGCTACTTTACACCTTTCCTCAGATGGTAGTCAAAGAAAATTAACGAAAATGTTTTATTCCAACACAAGTTTCCAAAACTGTATGTGCTATCATGCCATCATGCATTCCTAATACCTCCATAGTTTCTGTTCTGTCACACAGAGCAAGATTCCAACTTCTATGAACAATTCAACTATTGAGTACTTTAGCCAAAAACCTTATTAGTGTGTCACACTGTGATCATAGGAAGGGAAATACTAAAGGATCATTTTTCTTCTTTTCATCAAGACATCTTTAAGAAGTGCTACAGTGCTCCCTAAATTCTGGAGCACAGTGCAGCAGCAACTGTGCAAACCCATTTAAAATTATTTACATATATCAGCACAGAAACATCTCTTACAGTAATATCTCCAATAAATTTTGAAACAACCTGCAGAGATTTTCTTTGTAGTCCAAGTGACATTTACTCAAAGCTGTAATATGTAACTCTAAATTTCATTAGCCTCCCACCTTGTTTTTGTTTTTTTTTTTAATTGCCTAACTTTTACAAATATCCACAACTACATTATGAGATAAGCAAAACAACAACGCCCCAAATGGAGCCTATTATAATCAAGGCTGCTTTGGAGTGAGCAGACATTGTCAATTGAAGCACCATGTTATTCTGCTTAAAATGCTGACATTCATGTGTGACTTTTAGAAATTCATCTATTTGTGTCTGTGCAGGTGTGCACACAGAGTTTAAATCATCCCTTATGCTCCTGCCTTGCATCAACAGCACCCTAAAAACACGACCCATGTAAAAACTTACATACTCTACTGACACCATGAAATGTTTCAGTGGTGTTTATTTAGGAAGAGATTTTTACATCACAGATTGCCAAGCTGCAGAAAAATAAGCAGTACAGAAATCAGGTTGAAATACCAGGACCAGAAACTGCAGCCCATTCTACAAACACAATCAAGTGACATTCATCTTTTTTCTCCCATCTGCCAGAAGTTAAATGCTGGAGTAGTGTGTGCATTTACATGGTCAAGGTGTGTGCATTTACCTGAACTACTGCACCAGGTCACCTTGCCATGACCAGATAATTTGAGAGCCAAACCAACTGCTCATTTACAACAGCACTGAAATGGCAGTAGCTGTTTGCTGTAACACATGATGCAAGAGATTTAGAAAGTTACTTTCCTAAAAGTGGTAGACATTTTAGTCATTACTACACTAAGCATGTTATCTCTGGATGCTTAACTGAATAAAACCCCAGTTGGAGCATTGAACATCCACTTTAAAAAAAGTTCTAAAAATAATCATGCTACTCTAACTCAGGAATTCCTAAGTTTAGTTTTCCCTGGGTACCATCATCACAGAAGGAATACTAATGTACAATACTAATGGAAGTTGCAGGTGTAGGAATGACATTTAACTGCCTAAACAACCTCTTCCTTCAACAGGAAATAAGTAGATAACTAGATTTTCTATATCCTACTGCTGACATGCACGCCACTGCTTGGGAAACTCCACTTGAGTCATCATTTATTTAGGAAAAGCAGCTGTATTTTTCAGGGACCTTGGAAATATCTGCTAAATGGAAATTTCTAAAAATCCTTTGCCCTGAAATGCAAGAAGTCTCTCATCTTCCCACAAGACACAAAAAACACCACCCCAAGAACAAAATTTAAAAAAAAAACAAAAAACAAAAAAAAAACCAAAACAAATTGTTTGTTTTTGTTAAAACAAACAACACAATGAAAAAAAAAAAACAACAAGCAACCAACAAAACCCCCAAAAATTCCAACAACAACAATATTATCAACTATTGAGAACCTATTGATTTGAAAATGAGCAAGACTGAATAGGACAGAAATTCCCAGAGTCAGATCACAGAAAATATTTGCAGAAGTCATACACCAACAGGCAAGGAGAGGTACACCTAAATACAGGCTTCCATAGCTTTCAAAAGAAACTAACACTGTTCTCATTTTACTTTGATTTTCAGTCTGCTCCTACAGCTGTGAACAACTTCAGTTTTAAAATAAAATATGAGTCTTTGCTGCTTAAAAAAAAAAAAAATCCAGTGAACAACAATTTCCAGACACAGAGTTAATTATTTAAGTAGTACATTTTACTAAGGCACCAAAATCCATAAATTCATGCATTTTCCTTTTCCTCCTGGTTCCTTAAAAGTGAGGACAACAGAAAAAAGAATATTCTACATTATTTATGTGTATTTAAAAAGCAAAGATCCCTCTATAGTTAGCCACTTATTCAAAGGCCAAAAAACCTAGCTGAAAATCCACTGGCCAAGCAGGATTTTCAGCAGGTCAAGACTGAAAAGGTGAATGAGACACATCCCAGTCTGACATCTGAATCTTTCCTGAGCAACCTAGCAGAGAAAAGAGCTACTGCCTGCCAAGAATTTGGAAAATACAGGTTCCTTTTCCCCTAGTTTGTTATCAGAAATACATTAAGATTTAGAGGTCAAGCCATACCTTGATTGGTGAAACAGCACAGGCAAAGAGTGCTTGTTTTGAAGAGCCTTTATTTAGCTCCTTATATGTAACAAAAAAACTTTACATGTAAAAAAAAAAAAAAAAAAAACAAACCCAAAAGAAACCAAACAAAAGCAGCCCAAAACCAACCAAACAAACAAAGAAACAAAAAAACCAAACAAAAAAACCACAAACAAATCAACAAATTAACAACAAAAAACAAATCAAACCAACCAACAAACAAAAAACCCACCAAAAAACTCCTGAATAAATGAAGAGCTTACTTGGACTAAAATGAGAACAGGGCTGATGGTTCAGCAATCCTAGGATAAAGCTAACTAAGAAATAATTCCCAAAATTCAGTTTAAATTTCACAAAATCTATAATGATTTTTTTTTTTCCAACCATGACCAAACACATTCAGATACAATGTCCTTCATCACCCAATTTTCAAGCCATCAATCCCACAACCAACAGCAAATGTATGGCCCAGTTCTGTACCCAGGTTCTCTTTTCCAGGCTTCCCCGTGCTCTTTCAAATCACCCTGCATTAGACCTTCCTGACATTCATGCAACCCCTAGAGCATTTGGCAGGCTGGCAGGCACACAGCAGCAGACAGGCATTTAGGAAACAATGCCATGGATGGAGGCCTAAGAGCACAGCCCAGCTCCCATTCTTCTGGCTCTGCAGGAAGAACAGCAGCACGGAACAGAACGAGCCTATTTTTAACAATAAAACAAGCCAACATGAGCACACACACAAAGGGAGACCCACAAAATAGAACAACGTCACTTTTATGAAATCATTCTTCCGAGGAGGAATAAAAGAAGAAAGCTTTAAACCAATTCTTCTGGCTTGCAAGGTCACAGTTTGGAGTCAAGCTATAAACTAATGAATCCTACCTAGAGTGCTTGTCCAAAGGACCCAGCACACAGCACCTATGCTTGCAAGGGAGTGACAGGCTGCAGTCTGCAGATAAAAGGAGGCTGTATTTATACACTGAGGGAAAGAAGTCCCAGGCTGAGGTATTTGACCATCAGGTTCCTGTCTGGGTTTGCAGCATGGTCCCTGGCTGTCCCTATGTCTCTGAAGATCAGGTAACTGCAGTCAGAAAGAGGATGCATTACTGCCACCAAATGCTGGCATATGGTCACCAGCCAAGCCTGGGACAGTTGAAATAAGTCATCTACAGGTAGAAAGCTACAAGGGCTACATGGAGCTACATTTTATGGCATTTGTTAGCTTATTAACAGATCCTAAATGCACATATAATGTAACATTTTGCTCTTCTCCGTATTCTAACTCACAAGCCTGCTTTTCCTCTATTTTGAAAAGCAGCTGGCTCTTGATCCATGGTGAGAAGCTGGAACTGAAAGAGAAGGCTGGTGTTAAACCAGTTTGCATATTCCCAGTCCAAAGGAGAATGGTCATCTCCATCTGCATCTAAGAGCTGGAAGTGCCATGGAGGTATGCATACATTTGAGTGTAGAGAGTCACAACTGTTTTCACATTCAAAGCAAAATCTTTTTGACATTTTGTCAAATGGTTCACAGCTTTCTGCTGTTTACAGAAGTCACTAAACAAATTCAGAAGACATGTAAGGAAAAATCAGAAAATCCATTTGAATTAAAGGAAGGGTAGTCACACTCTATACACCACAAAGGACAGGAATTATGGAAATTGTAGCAGATCAAATTATTTTATGCCTTTTTAAGGTGTTCTTGTTGGTGTTGGAAGGAACACCATATTACTGGAGACATCAACTTGACTGCCTATAACTCAGGACTTGGGAAATGCTAGAAAACTACACAGTCCAAGCTGTGAGGTTTAGCAAGCTACTTCCCATTTAGGAAAATCCTCTTTCACTTTTCATGAAAAGGGAACCAAACATGCCAGGATTTCGTGTTCCAACATCTGCAATGGAGACCAGCGATTGCAAAAGGACCTAAGGCCTTATTTTTTGCTTTTTGAGCAGCTTAAGGTTTAGGCCAAGTATAGAATGCCAGGTTAGCTGTACACCATGAACCAACTGGTTCCTGGCAGCAAGATTCATATTTGCAGTGAGAGCAACCCAAAAAGACAAATATAGCCTTTTGCCCAAAGGACCAATATTCTTGCTAATGGAATTAATTGATTCTTGCAGTCTAGTAACCAAGTCCAGCACCACAAGAGTAAATTACAAACACACACACAGAATTTCCTATGTTCCAGTTATTTCACCAAACGTTGCGAACCTTCATCTTTCCCAAGTGACAAATAAAATCAAATAAATTTAGGCAATAGCTGATTTCCTTCCCTATACCTCAGACTTATTAGAGACCAAGCAGCAGCACTGCTTGTGTTAGGCACTATTATAATGTAAAGCAATTTACCTTCAACATCACCCACATAACAGCAATGCAATCTCTTGTCCTTCATCTGTCCTTCTAGTATCCTCATACAGAACAGGGGGATTGGAAGGAATGATAAACACTCCAATAAATTTTAGCTTCTGGGCACAGGATCAGCTTTCACAAGTAACCCACTGAGCAGAGACCCCTTCAGCACAGTTTATTCTTCTCCTGGTTCTCAGCTGAATCATCACTATCTCAAAATGAACAGCAAAAAGACTACTGGCAAGCTGACAAAACTGGAATAACCACCAACTACCCAATTCTGGGATACCATGTGAGTGCCAGTGACATTTCTGTAACAGACTGATGGATTAAGCATGCCGAGGTTAGAATCCTAATACCTCTGCAGAACTCCTGGAGTCATGACACACTTCTCTTGCTCTACAGCTACCACATTCTTAAATATAATATTGACAATGAAATGTGGTGGGTACATGACTCTTTGGTCAAGGGTAAATCTCAAGACATTCACATTTCGTGTTTCTCAAATCCTTAATATTAACCATATTTCTCAAACACTGGAAATACTGGTTCAGTATTACACTCACTTGTAGAAGTCCTGAAATACCCTATCAAGTGGGGCTTTTTTCCCTCTTTCTAGTAGTATTACTTCTATTAATTTCAAATTTTAGAAAAAGCTACCAAGAATCCATCGGTAATAGTACATTAAAGAATGTATGATAGTAGTCTGGTCATATATCTGCTGCTGCAATTAAAGTATCAAAAATAAAAATCAGATTTTAATAAAATAACCCTAAAATCATGAAAATCTTGTCTTTATTTCAGTTAAGCAAAAATCACACCCATGTGTATTCAGTGAGGGATTAGTAAAATTAGCTCAGTTTTTCAAACATCAAGGATGCTGTTAAGGGGCAATTTGTAGCAATTTAAAGCCTAGAATACAACAAGGAATAAAAAAATTTGCAAGACAATTGAAGAAAAACTTCCAATAAGCTTTAAAAAAATTACACTTCAGAGTTTCCAGCACCAACATCATGATCCCAGAGTGCTGATGGTCTGAACATACCTTAAACATTTATGCAATTCTAGTTTAGAATTTAGAAATCACACTTCCTAATGCTCATATTTTTAAACCATTCCTGCTATCTCTTGATATTTCATTGATTTTGCAGACAACCTGCAAAGTTATCAACTACAGAAGTATTTTGCAGATAAGCTTCAGTTCATGTTAGCAGCAGAATACAGAACATGAGACATCTCCCCTCGCTTTTGCTGCTGGAGTAGTACCAGCAGCAGTCACGACTGCAGAAAAAAGCAGCACAACTCACAGCATTTTCTAATCCTCTTGTCAGCTACATGTTTCTTTACATATCACTGAGATCCCCTGCCTTAGATAATTAAAAATTAAATTTCCCAAAAAATCTAACTTGCTTCCTCTCACTGGAATATTTTCACCATTTTGTTCACTAAACTGTTGAGTTTACATCACTTGGAAATGAAGTACCAGCATTAAGTATCACTGATTAAAACCCTTGAGCCAGTATTCAGCAAGGGACTGCAATTATTTTGCAGGTGGAATAATGAACTTGAGATACTGAGGCACAGGATTTCCTTGGTTTTCTTAGTGCTTGCTTCTAGTTACAATGGACTTCATGCTACTCATTGTGTATATTGTGAATTCCATATTTAACTTATTTTTAACTTAGGCTACTTAACACAACACATTATCTCTGCTTTTTAGAGTTTTTCTTCTTCCTATGCCTTTATTAACTTATAGACTCAGGAGCAAGTCAACAATATGTTAAGGGATTTAGGATTTTTTACTTCTTTTGATGTTTGGGATTTTTGGTGGCTCGGATAGTTTTTGGTTTTTTATAATTGTTGGGTACCAGCAGCTCTCAATTGCAGCTAGATTTTCAGCACATCTGATGATCAGGCAGGAGTGCCAACAACTCAGTAATAATAAATAGCTTTAGTCTCGCAGTCTCAAAATAGCATTTTGGAAGAAGCTGACTTTCCTTTTCAGGTTCACATCTGCATTGTGACTATAAATGCCACATTCCAGTATGCAGCATCAAAAACATCACTCTGCAAACACTCCAACAGCACCACTACATTTGGCCACTTTAGAATATAAACCAGAGCCATAATATGAATATGTTGTGAGGTCTGAAACTCTCTTACTTCATAAACTTGGTAAAAAATGTCCTACTGTGCAATATTCTACATCAACTACCCATGTTGACCTGAAAAAATTTTAACTACTTCATTACAGTTAAATGGCAGCCTTTCTGGTATGGTTTTTTTCCTCTCACTTTGAAATATGCTGTGCAATCCCCAGGCATTGAAACCATAACAGAAAGATAGCAGGACATCTTCTATGTGCCAAGGATGCTCTCATTGCCATCTCTACAGGTCACTAAATGCATTCACAGTCATTCCTCTGAAACGACCCAAATTTTGCCATTTATAAGCTTTTGGGGAAATCTTCAGTTAAATGCTGTCCTGCAGAACAGGAATTTAGCCAGAGTCTACCACAGATCTCTGGAAGGATGCCAGGCAAGTCACCTAGTATCAACCTTTTGTATGATCATTAGGCTGTGAGTGCCTGAAGTGGGCTGATAGAGAATACTCATGCAACAAAATCCATCCTTTGAATGCTTACTTAGATCTTCCTGTGCTGTGGAATGACCATCTTAAGCTCTCAAAATTCTGCCCTTATGTTTTGCCAAAGATTTGCTTCAGCAGACCTTACTGAAAAATGAAGATAATGCCACCCCCGCAATACCTTAATTATTTGCCTCAGCACTGTAGTTACAAGCTCTTGAAAAGCCACAGAAGAGAATAATATTTATGCTTTTCTCTTCTGAGTAAGACTTGAATAGTACACCATAAACACAACCTGGCCTTTTGAGCAATGAAGCTGGCCCAAAACATCAAACAGCTGCTCATTACAAAGCTATCCACCTCGAGATAAATCTTGCAGAAGATACACGGTCATGCAATTAAAGACTCCATCTTAATGCACTTATAAAGAGGTGAAAGACTATTTCTAATCACATGAAAAATCCACAACCCCTTTATTGGCCTCCAGAGAGGAAATTTTTTTTAAAAATATGCAAATTAAAAGGAAAGGAATAATCAGAAGAGGCCAAACCAGAAATCTGGTTTCAATAAGTGCTAAAAATAAAGGTGCCGAACAACCAAAGATGATAATCTGTATCAAGTCCCAGAGAAATGTAATTCATCAAGATGAACAAAATCATAACCATCAGCAGCTGCAGCAGCTAACAGGTCACTACTACCTAGACAGACCGTTTTCATACATCTATTTTTTGTTCCAGATGCAGACATAGAAATGAGCTTAGCAACTGTAGCCATCTGATCACAACACCACACCTTCTTTCCACAACTTGGTAGTGCAGTGTGATGCTCACTCAAAGGACAAATAACTACATCATGCTACATTTATTATAGGAGTCAAGGAAAAATACTGATGATCTCTTCCAGTAACAGAAAAGGATTTCTAGAATAGTTCTAGATTTCTTAGGAAAGCATGCCAACAGGCACCTTTACTACACATGAAACTAAAATAACCATATTTGAACAATCCCCATTCAAGACTTTTCCTCAAAATATCACTCATTTCCTTCTCTTTCCTCGTAGGGAAGGGACCCCTGGTACATGACCACAAATCTTTTTGAATTAAAATATGGTAAGAACAACACAAACATTTGAAAAATAAATAAAAATACTGCTTCCAATATTTTTAGTAATTCAAGACAGGTTGAGCACATCAAAGATGGCAGCACCCATGACCACTAAAGAAGTGTCACTGTGCCAGCAGCAAAAGTTGTCCTTTAGCAGACTTTATTTCAATTACATCTGAAGTAAAACTACACGTTCTTACACGTTGTCCATAAGCCACTCCAGTGCATTGTGCAATTCATGAGTTGTTAATCAGTACACAGTCATATAAGAACTATGCATCTCAAGTCCCATTTTCACAAGTCATTATACCTGTCAATTTTTTTCATTTTGGTTTTTTTTTTAGTTGACCTTGAGTAAAGTTCCTACAAACAACAGATACAAAGGAAAAACAGAAATGAGGTCAAAAGCTAAATCCTTACAAGGACCATCATGTGATTTTTTTCTACATAATAAACCAGGTGTAAGATGCAATGTGTGAAGCTTTTCAAGAGATTGTTTGAACATCCACAACACAGTATTTTTTGCAACATCATTCATCTTCCTAAAATGTAAGATTAAGAAAATTGTAATGAAAGCCCTACAAAGCTGGTTGAGAGGACTCCTATAACCAGCAAGGACACAGCCAAACATAATGAACTTACTGAAGATGCCCCATCCCTGGAAGTGTTCAAGGCCAGGCTGGATGCAGCTTTGAGCAACTTGGTCTAGTAGAAGGTGTCACTGTCCATGCCAGAGGGGTTGGAAGAAGATGGTCTTTAAGGACTCTTCCAACCCAAACTATTCTCAGATTCCTTTAATTACACAAAACCTGGTAAAGTACATCAAATACAAGAACTAAGCAGAAGTATTTTTGCAACAGCCCTACTTTCATTTCTCTGCCATCTTTCACCCACAGCATAATTTTACTCCCTGTTAAGCAGATGACAGTAGTTGTGTATCAAGAAACATCACTTTCAGATATGTGCTTGTAGCACTGATTCAAACTCCTCCAATTTATGAAATATGAGGCATGTAAGATCAATACACTTGATTGATGCTGCTGACTTTATTTTTTATATTAAAAAATCTAGGAAACACAAGAGCATTTTTACCCTTCCTCTCTCCATTTTCACCATGATTAAGACAATGGCCAGTTTGCATACCACTTTCACATAACAATAGATTTAAACCATATCCCTCATTCCCTAACTAAACTAGTGTGAAATTAAGATTTAACAGCATTAAGTAAAATTAATTCACAGAAATTTGTGAAACCTAGCACAGGAGATTTTTGCATTCAGTTCCAGATTGGAACTGAATTTTGCATTCAGTTCCAGCAAATCAAGCTGTGAGACTCTGGGTGGGGATGTCACAGAAGTAATTAAGCCTCTCTCCTTGAAATAAGTTCAAGTCAGATATCAATAAAATATTTAGAATTCTGGGAACATGCTAACATAAAAATAACTCATTACCAGAAATGATTAATTCAAGAAGTTTTCCCTCTTAGGGAAAGTAAGATAAAGTCTTTATGCCTTGGAACTCCAAACTTCCCTTCCCTCTCTATGAAAAACTTATATCTTTTAGTCTTACCTTCCAAGGAAAATAATGTCTACCTGCTGAACAGGCATGAAAAGTTTCATTGTTAATGCAGTGGTTTTTGCTGAGCTAGTCTGTGTCCTAACAGTTTAAAGTTCTATATAGTCTTTAAACTAAGTCTTTTTTTCATGCAAAATCTGCAACTGCATGTCTGATAGTATGATTTCTTTCTCTTGCATATATGGGGACATTTATAAAGCAATACCTTGACCTTTTTCCTTTTACTATTCCTACATTTTAGTCCAATATTCATTTTGGAGAGTGAAATTCATCTCTGTGATTTAAATACCTCAAAGTTATACAACTAGAATATGACAGAGTTTGTAATGTAGAGTTTCTGAAAAGCTAATTTACTTTTTTCCTTTATCTAGAACTTAATCAACTTAACTTAACTTATCCTTAATCTAGAACTTTTCATTGACATTCTTTGGAGAGGAGAAAGAGCAGGAAAACATATGCAATACATATGCAGCTTTTTTATTTTATTCCTATTTGCAAATTCAAAGTATCCTATTCTATTTCAGCTTCTTCAGTGCTTGAGTTTCAGGAGGAAAAAAAATGGGTTATGTTTGGGTTTTTTTTAGATTAAGTTCTAAATATTTCATGAACACCCAACGGTTTGGTTACATGAACTCACTTATACTTAGAACGTAATTAACAAGGGAAAGAAACAAAACAATCTACAATAAGAAACTGTGATATGTTGCTACATATGTAGGAAAAATTCACTGGACACATTCTAAAACATTTCTAGATTACTTTCTGTATTTCTACACAATCAACACTGAATTCTTGCCAAAAAAATGTTCTGCCTTCAGAAAGTTCCTGCTATCACCTCTTCCCACTATTTATGATTCTTTAACTGTATCTGCTGAACATACTGTTCACATTCCCATGTACATTCTAAGACACAGTAGTCACAGAACACACATTCATAAATATCTTCCCAACAAACAAATTTTAAGATTGAAAACTATATTGAATCCTATAAAATCTAGCATGAAGGTTTAAACATTTTAACTGAACAATAAGGTTCTATACATTTTTATAAAACTTACAGAACCTTTTTGTCATGCAAAACCTAAATTTCTAATTCCTGACACCTGAGGCCTTGTTAAATAATGTTTGCTCTTCTGCTTATGAATGCATTTTTCCCAAACAATAAACACAGGCAGCCTATGGGATTAAAGCATGACAAAGGTGTAGCTGACTCATGGGATCAATTAGAAAGCATCAGTACTTATGCCTTTTGTTCATTCCATGTTTTACTAACAGTTTCTGCATTTCAGCATAAGTGTATCACAGATGTTCAACGCCATGCTACAAGGCAAAACTACACTAGTACCACACACTAGACAGAATAAACCTATTCTTATCATCACCTACAATTATATCACTTGTTATACAGCTTACATATTGCTTTAAAGTTTTAACAAATGCATAATGATTTTAACTGAATGCTCAAAGCCTCCTGCCCAACCAAAGCATGTCAGCATTTTTCAGCTAATTTTTAACATTCAAAAAGATCCTAGAGAGTTGCCTTTTTTTAAGCTAAAAACAATTTCAAATACAGCCACCGACATTAATGCCACCTCAGGTGCAGCTTTCCCTCCAAACCCGCTATGAAATCCACAAGCAGGAAAGGCAGTGAGCAGGACGACAAGCAGCTTCAATCGCCATGCAGTTTGCCCGTGACAGGTTATTGATAGAACAAACAGAATTTGCAATACTTACTGAGTGTTTCTCCTGCTGGCCCATAGCTCCATGGTTAGCTGGGATTGCAAGTGGTTTCATAATGAAGAAACATAAGCTGAACTGAATTTACACATCATGTACCAATTTCTTATGGATGGCAAGTCACCCTCTACAGCATTAAATTAAAAAGAGGCGGAGGGGGTGAAACCAGGCTGGAGCTAAAAGTGTCACTAGTGGTAAGCTCAAAACCCCCCTCGCACTTGTAGTGCAGAGCAGCAATCCGAACGACGCCGTTCGTCTCCATTTTTGCCACACTCAAAGTCGAAGCGTGTCAGGACGCACAGAGCCTGATGAAACCCTACATATCCAGCATCCATTCAAGGGAACAAAACCATACCCTGAGCCTGAGGAATGGGAAAGGGAAGGGGAGGGGGGGGGGAAAAGGACGAAAAAAAAGCTAAAATGGCTGACTGCACAGAGACTCCCTCAAAAAGGCTTAATAGAGTATTATATTGGTCAGGGTGCAGGAACCAGCCTCCAGCACTCAGCCAAGCATTGTTAATACTCCTGTTTCATTTGCAATCGCACACTCGCAAATGCAGCCTCCCCCCTCCCGCCACCACTACCCTGCACTCCCCCAAAATCAGGGCAGCAGCGCACACGAAGAGGGACCTCCTCCCCTGGCTGCTAATGATGCTGACAGAGTAGTGACCAGTGATCTCTGTTCCACTCAGCTAACCAAGTTTGCACAATTAATCTCAGCAGCATGACATTGATGGGCATTTAATTTTATGATGCCTGTTCCTCACAATCGAGACAAGCACTTCTACCGCCCAAAGAGTCAGCAACAAAAATACAACAGTTACACACACAAAAACCCAGAGAATCATGAGTCTGAATGCAATACGCCAATATAATTACGTTATTGTGCTTACTTTGGAAGACCATGGCTGCAGGCAGTTGGCATAGCAACGCACAAGGAAAGCCATTTCCTGGGTAGAAAGAATGCTTCCTTTTCTAAATAAAAAATTCCTCTTAGGATACAAACGGCATTGCTGCTTCCTGCAGAAAGCAAAGACACTGAAGTCTGTCTCTTAACCTGCACACAGGCACACACTCAATGCAGTTCGAGTGATGTAAGTGGATTTCTCTCTCTCTCTCCTCTCCCTCCCTCTCCCTTTATCCACCGAAATATTCCAGTCAAATGGAAGACACATTCCTAGAGGCTCGCCCCCTCTGATACTTAACTGTTTCACTCATTAAGGTAGAGATGGACAATGCAGATAAAACAGCAAGCTCCTGCCTGTGTCTGGTATCAGCCTCGGAAGATCAAGGCATCCCCAGAGGGGAGGGATCCGTTCGCTGCTGGCTCCTAAGGATATCACTGAAGTCAGGGTGGGAATGAGGAGCCACGTTTACCTCGCCAAATCCTGAACTGAACACGACTTTTCAAGAAGATAATGCTAAAGCAGAGAGATCACCTCCCTTCCCCCCCCCCCCCCATCCCTCCACCCAAAAGAGAGCTGCTGCAGAGCTGTAAACATTTTTATCACGTATTTACAAACAGTGCACTTGATGAGCTCGCTCCGATTTTCAGCAGCTTCGCCCTTTCACAGGCCAGAGACATCCACCCACAGGGTGTGGGAGGTACATGTCCAGGCACCTTTAACATACCATTTCAAGCCTTTCTGAATGGAGCTGCTGCTTCTCCTTGCACACTGAATACACAAATTCTACTAAAAACACACAGGTATGAGATCGACATCAACATGGCATTTAGAATTCTCCCCTCAGCATGTAATTGCATCTTAAACTCAGAAATGTCTCCGGTCACTCCCATTTACACTACACCCCTCCTCACACTGTGTTGGTAAAATCATGCTGCAGATTGCAGAGGAGCTGAAATGCAACAGGGATGTGCTCAAGCAATAAATTGTCAGCCCCATACAATGCACCTCTGAAGTGCCACAGGTTTGTACCACTTGACCCAGGATTGACCAAGCTAGGCACATGACCCACTTCCATTAGGCTTCAACTTTATACAGTTCTCTGTAACATATTTACAACACATTCTTTAAAATCAGAGACCATCTGGCTTTACAATAACTTCAAAGTATTTTTTTGCCCCAATAAGGACAATAGAAAAAAAAGATGGAACAGTTGTTACAGAGGCAAAATACACAGGAAAAAAATTGGATACTACAGAATGCTATGTCATACAATCTGCAGCTGCCTTCCCCCAAATTAACATGTACACTGATAATGAGCTTAGTTTGTTACACACTGATTTCATTCACTTCTGGCAATGGTTGCTAGCAAATGAGGCTATAAAAATTAGTGAAAATGAATTCTAGTAATGGTGGAGAAGATCCTGAAATAATCCAGTCTATTTTTTGCAAAATTCTTCAATGGACAGTTTCATATACAACATTTTTTAAATTGAATGTATTTACATTTATGTGACTTTAATGACACTTATGCCCTTGGTCTTTAATATATTCTAAAAGATAAGTTATTCTTTAAATTATTCAATTACAACAATTAGTTTAGAATTTTGAAAGTCTTTGTCATGTGCCAGTGCAACTAACAGATGATTTTAGAACATTAAATTATGCTTAAGCCTTGTAAAACAGTTTAATGCTGAGCACAATCAGTTTTCTGATGAAGTGCTGATTAGAAGTAGCAGAAGATATGAATTCTAGGAAGCTAAGGCAAACCCTCTCTAGTACAAAATTTAAAAATACTACTTGTTGACAAAGCAACTGAAATCCTCTTCAGTCTGATTGGGTGGCCTTGTGGTTAACTTCATGAGCAGAATATGAGTATTTTATGCTCATGTTAAGAACAAAATGAAGCTCTGCCAAAACAGAAACATCTCCCCAGAGCAGGAAGGCAGCACATCACTTTCTGAACTCCATCACACACACAACTGTCAACATGCACCCTCTCTGCAGCACTTGATATTTCCAGCTAAAATCCAGCATAGGCTTCTGTGCCATAAGCCTTCCCAAGTAACATGGAAACATGGTTAAACCCATCAAAATAGTAGTGAAACACAAAACTTTCATGTAACATTGCCATGAAAAACTTCCTTATTACTTATGCTGGTCACCACTATTTACCTCTACTCATCTGTTAGTAAATAAAGCCAGTAGTTTGTCCATGAAGACAAAAATTATTAACCTAACGAAGTTTAATTGACATTTGCATGCATCAGACTGACAAAAACTTTGTGGTTTCCAAAACAGAAAAATAAGCCTCAAAATGTGAAAAGTGACATTTATGAAATTAGGTGAAGACAACATAACTCACAGGCAATTTGTGAGTCAAAACAGCTTTAAGAATAAATGGTTGATTCCATTCCCCTACTCCTTCCTCCTCAACTGTCACCATTTCCAGGTATAGTGTGATTGTACATACTGTCAATTTTCAGTTCAGAAAATACTCTCATATAATTTATTAAAAAAAAAATTAAAGTAGAAGTCCAGCGAATTATTATAGTTTACAGTGAAAAATGATTGGAATTTAAATCAGTGTAAAACACAAGAACAATATACTGTGGAAAGTTTCTATCATAAACAAGTATAAATACATCACAGAAAACCAACCTGCAACGTTTTGTTTTTCAAAACCCATGTAAGAACTCCTTGCTTAGACTTAAAAGTTTGGGGGGGGGGGGGGGGGGGGGAAGGCCAGACAGTTTTGCAAATGTTTTTAGGTTACTAAAGTGAAATGTTAATACACCTGAGATGTAATAATTGTACATGATGAGCTATCCCTGGCTGCTTTCAAAATACTGTATTTATTTTTAAAAAATCTAGTGTCTCTTTATGAGTCACAGAAAAGAACATTAAAAAGCCATTTCAAAAGCAACTACAAATGTATGGACATCCTAGGACTACCCCATAGGATTAGGGATTCACAAGCAAAACTGAATTCTAGGTAGAAATTGGTAAAGATCTCAGCAGCATGTATCATCTGACTGTAATGTCTCTCAACCATTTTACATTCTAGAACATCATCTCACATGGATATAATTCTCCTAAGCAGTGCCAACAATGCCTGGAGTATTAAACCTTTTTAGGTTAACGACAAATGCTGCAACAACAGATTACCTCAATTCCTAGCGTTTACCTGAACTTACAACTATTTACAGAAGTACTTAAATTTTTATACAGATTAAATACACAGAGACCATTCTTTTCCTGAAGTGCCTCAAAATCCGAAAGTATCAGCACATTTTCCCCTTCCCTTTAAACACAATGTACAGTATCATTTCCTTCATGCTCAAATACCTAGTCAAAAACCAACAGAACACTCTAAGGTCACCGAATTTACTGCCACTGCATGACTCCAGTAGCTAGAAAAAACATTCACAGTGAAGGGACAATTACACAGATATTACACAGCTGTGTAGGTGGAATAACAGACAGCTAAATTGAAGAGTGCAAAAATGGAGTACATAACTTTAGGGAAAATAAGGCAGACCTATCTTCTTTTTTGCCCATCCTCCTCACTTGGAAAGAAGTTTAAAACTTAAATTTAAGCTAAGGGCTATTGGACACAAAACTGCTAAAGCTCCCAGGAGCATGCTTCGGAATTTTATAGTGCTGGTGTTCTCTGCCTCCCACTAACCTTACCAGAGAGATTACTACATGACAATCTGTTGCTCCCATCAGATTTAAAAACACCAACTGAAACCACTAAAACCCAGAACAATAATTCACTCAAAATGCTACGATACGCTTATATGTCCCATACAATACATAAATCTTATTCTAAAGTATTCAGACAAATTTACTGCCAACAATTTAAGTCTCTGGCCGTATGACCTGACTTCGTGCAAGGGAGCTCCTATTTATCACCATAAAGCAGACATGGGATGGTCTAGGCATACCTACCCCATTAGTATTTTCTCAAGAACTTTGAGAAATAAATAAATAAAACTGTTAATAAAACTGTTGAATAAAATAAACTTTAAATAAAACTTTCGAATAAAAAGAAAATTACCAATATGTTCTCCAAGGTACTAAAATATCACTTTGGTCAAAACATGCAGATAAAGTAACAGTATTTAGCATGTTATTTTTTTTTTTAATTCCTAAGTCTGTGGCATTGCCATCACTGTAACGATGTCCACTGCACAATTGGTGACACCAAAGCAAGACTTATAATGCACTGGCATGTGCTGTTTTGATAACATTTACTAATGTTACAGACCATTTGAACAAATGTCCTTCTGTTGAACTGCTGCTGCAGATGAATCTATAATCCAGATCTTTTAAATAATGAAAAGCCCAGAGCAGTCAGGCTGGTGCCTCAGCTGGGTGGATGTGCCAATCTTCCCTCTGACAGCAGACTCATTTGTCACCTTCTGTGCACAGCACAGCAAAGTTTTTATTTCCATACTGTCGATCTTAAAATGGGAGCAACTTATAGTATTCATCTAAACTACTTGCCATTGAATCCTCTTATGTTTGATAACTATATTAGAACAGATATGAAGAAAACGTACGGATGGTCACTTATCCAAAATGTGACAAGATGTCCTATTTCCAGAATATCTCTCAAAATCATATATTACATACATATATATATTATATACATATTTGTCAAGTCACTTTATGTGATGTTTAACTGATTTACCTGTGATTTTTACACAAAACAAAGCGCTCATTCTTACACAAGCATAAAGTTGAATGCATGGCTTTAAAACTATACATTATCATTATTTAAAGTTAAAAATAAGGCATAAAATTTGCAATATTAATGACTTCAGTTGGCAGAATGATCACAGATTAGTTTCATTTCTTTAACTGTTTCAGTACTTCAGAAGTGGAAAAAATGCATTATGTCAGGATAGATGGAAGTTTTCCCAACATTTACAAAATTTTCTCACGTTGGTGTAATGACTAGATTTAACAATGGCATATTAATTACATCAGAGAAGGTGAGAATGTGCTTTCTGTTCCTAAACTGGGGAGAAAAGCATGAAAACGAAACAGCAGATACACTTTTAAGGTGAAGAATCATGATGCCAAGCATACAGGAGTAGCAAGTTTTCTTTACCAGATCTAAACAGCACTTGGACATCCACACCTGCTGGGGACAAGGTTCACTACTGAGATACAAATCAGCCTACTATCTTGGAGGAATAACAAACCAACAAAATATCCACAAAAACTCCCACATATCATCATGTCCATACCAATTTCACAGCAGGAATCCAAGAACATAAGTCCTTCACTTAATGGGAGGCAACTCTAAAATTTCACATTCTTTGCTGTAGAACAATGCAGGAAAACTTTAAAGAAGGTGGATGACTGCATAATTTGTCTATGTGTATCCTACTGCTTCACTGTTAAAATGTAAAAATAAAACTCAGATAATTTTCTGAGGCCAATCAACTGTCCACATTCTATATTGTTACAGTCATTAGTAGTTCCATTGAAACCTGTTACCTGAAATACAGACATATTTGCATTGCGAGGATGATTGTGGTGGCACAGAACTGAATGTATCTGAGACCAACCAAGGCAGGGGAACAATTATTTAATGTCTCGATACAAAGTATTAATGGATTAAAAACAAACAAACCCCACAATTTGCAGTCTCCTGTAAATGCTAGCTGGTATTCTGTTGTTTTTTGTTGTTCATTTATTCATTAGGTGACTTCAGCAGTGGTGAAGGGGCAGTAATTTTTTTCTAAGCTAATACAATATGCTTTTCTGAGGGCAACAAGGCTGGTGAGGGGCTTGGAACAACTGTAGGAGCTGGGCTTGTTTAGCCTGGAGAAAAGGAGACTCAGGCTGACCTTATCACTCCCTCCAACTCCCAGAGAGGTGGTTGTAGTCAGGTGGGGGTTGGTCTCTTTCTCCAGGCAGAAACTGACAGAACAAGAGGACACAGTCTCAATCTAGGCCAAAGAAAATATAGGTTGGATATTAGGAAAAAGGTTTTTACAGAAAGGGTGAAAAAGTACTGGAATGGTCTGCCTGGGGAGGTGGTGGAGTTGCCATACCTGGATGTGTTTAAAAAAAAAATGGATGTGGCACTCGGTGCCGTGGTTTATTGACTTGTTAATGCATGGGCTGGACTTGATGATCTTGAAGGTCTCTTCCCACCTAGTGATTCTGTGACTCTGTGTGTGTGTGTGATTCTAGCAGTTTCTTACTTAGGTGTTTTAAGGGAGAATCTGAAATTTTGTTCTAGGTGCAGATGTGGACAGGAGCAGCAGAAAACCACCAGACTGCCTGTTCATCTTTTTTAATGTGGGCTTGGACATCTCCCACAGTAGCTTGCTACTTATCTCTGTTTGAGGAAGTTTAACTTTGAAAGAGCTGGTTGCTGTTAGAGAGAATTTTCACTCACTTCAGCTGTCTGTTGGAAGGAAATAACTGGTTTTTGTCTCCAGCCATAGTCTCATGCCAGGAGACTCTCTGAAGAGCCTACTCCAGGGGTTCCCAATTAAAATCAACACTGAGGAGTTTACCAGTGTAAGGTCATTTTCTTTTGGGAGAACTCTCTCCTTGTGCCCTTGCATATCCTCTCTTGTGTAATGCACCATGCACTAACATATCTTGAGAGCTTTGTGCCCTGCCTCTAGCAACTGAACAGAAATAATTTATACAGATCTCTCATCAGTAACAAACCCATGCAATTTCATATGTCCTTTACTTTAAAAATAATTATCAAGCAAAATTAGCCAAATTAGCCAAATTGGTTTTATATAGGAAAGAAGTCAAACCACAACATCATATCCTTCAAATATAGAAAACTTAATATAAAAGTCTAAGAAATGCCCTTTCCCTTTCCTTTTCCCTAATTAAAATAAATCAGGAAGCTAACTACCATCACTTGATGGATGTCCCATTTGCAAATATAACACTACATTTTTTCCCTTGCAATTACAAGATCAGCTACCTAGATACAGAAGTGTTAAATAAAAATAGGTAGAACTGCACCTGCCAGACTGAGTTTCCCTTGTAATTTGGTTCTACACTGCTTTGTATTCCAAGACTGGTGTCAGAATTCTTGCTTTTCAAGTGGTCTTTTGTGCACCACAGATCATTCTAAAACTTTAAAACCAGTTAGCTGCAGGCCTTTTATTCACCAATTAGTGTTCAAGAGTAATACATAATTTAGAAGTAAAAGGAAGGAAAAGTAAAATATTTTGTATTGTAGGACATGCATACACACATGCATATAAAATAATGAAAAAGTGTGAGAACAGAATATGTGTAGGTTTTCTGCCAGGCACATCAACAATACATATAACACCTGCCAGCTGTTCTAGCTGCATGTTAAAACTTTACTGTCTGAAAATTCAAATATAATTTACACTAACCACTCAAACCTAAAGCCCAGCTCCCAATACCCATTACACATACAACAGAATACTAACACTTTAACTAGACCTTACATTTTAAAATAGGGTTTCTAAAAGGAAAAAAAAAAATTAAAATTTTTTCCATCAGAAAAGTGCAAATACAAGGAATTTAAAAAGTGCATAAAAAGTATGTTTACACCGTAGGGTGGTAAAGGATAGGAAAAGAATTCACACGCAAGCCTTGTGGTAAATTCAAGGTAACTACCCTGCTTTATTTAGGACTTGTTAGCTCTCCTGAAATGAACTGCTACTGAATGAAGGATGCAAGCATGGATAATGGCATTTACACTCAGCAGGATCTAGCCTGGGCACTGTAATACACACATCTACCCAATAAAAGTTTATCCATCACACATTAGACATGCTCCAGCACCTCAATGTCCTTTTTGTAGTGAGAGACCCAAAACTGAACAGAGGATTTCAGGAGCAGCCTCACCAGTTCTGAGTACAAGGTGACAATCATTGCTGATCCAGGTAAAAATGCCATTTGCCTTCTTGGATCTGGGATCATTACATTTTCCCCATGTTCAATTCTATAGTTGCTCTAGGATATTTTAGCTACTAAATTTGTTAATTTTTTTAGAGCTTTGAAATTCACTCAGCAAAATGATAATTTGAAACTAGTCAGGTCAAATACAAGGCTTTATTAAAAGTACTCAGAAACACCTAATAATACTAATAATTTTATCTTTAAGTCACTATGGCAAGCTCAGGTCACATAACAATGGCTCGGATGCTTGAGGGAAAAAATGAACTGACAGCTTCTTTCAATCCTTTAGTGGGCAAATAACTGCACTACTACTATCACTCATGATACTGGTCTGTACAGAAATGCCAGCATTGAAAGGATCTGTATTGGCATTCTACAAATATAATATGACAGATCCCATTTCCCTATATGTACTTTATATATAAACAGTGTTTCTAACTGAACAACCCCATTCTAATGAGGATATCCCTTTACACATGTATATATTTGCTTTTTTAATTTTCCTCAGCTCTAATCACAGAATCTGCTGAGTTGGAAGGGACTCACAAGGATCATTGAGTCCAATTGGTAGAAATACAATATTTGTATTTCTTACAATTGTGCAATGATCAATTTAGAAAAGAGTTATGAAAAATCCATTTTTCTGCTGCATGGACAACTTTACGACATACCTCACATTTAGTTTTACACCCTACATCTCAGAAAAACCATCTTTTGTACAGTATAAAAGAGCACATCACAAGTCAGTATCAGCAATAAAATCGTGCTACTCTAGAAAATCTAGCCTGTTATTAACCAAAGTTTTACATATGTGTGGTCATTGTCAACTCTACAAGCTGTAGACAGGACCCAGTGCAGTAATATATCAAAAAAAAAAACCCTCAGAAATATTACTGACACTTCAGTTGCAGAAAACACTGCATGGCTTCAATGTTTCTCTCAGTTTCCACTTCTAATCACAATTACAAATCCAGTTATGACATCAATCTGAGCCCTTCCAAAGGGAATGGAAGAATAGTAAATCCCAATGGATATGAGAGTTCTGCAGTAAGGATGATGTAATTTATAAAAATAGACAACCTCTGACAGAAGCTGCAAGTTGAGTAAATAACACTGCATGTCATTAATTTTGCATTAGCTTGCCAGTAGTAATTACTAAAAGGATGATGAACTAACAATTTTGCTTTGCTTTGGGTGCTACACAAAATAAAATGATAGCATTGCTCATATATTAACAATAATACAAAACTTAATACATAACTTGAAACAGTAACAATCCCTTACATCAGGGGTGAAGAAAGGAAGCTGTAAGGCTAAAAAGGTGGTGTATTGCCAGAACACAGGAATGGGAGTTACTTATTGCCATTATAACATTACCAGTGGATGCTCCCATGAAGAAACATCCAACTTCCATAAAAAACATGGTTACCATGAGCTGGCCAAATCATCTCAAGCATTTCACATTTCAGGTAAAATTATCCCACCATTTTTGTAGTGTCTCACTTCAAAATGCACCTAACATGTATAACACAGTCACATTCTTCAGGAATTAGTGTTACTGCATGTGTTCAAATATACAGACTATGTCTATCTATTTAGTATTTTGCATTTACTTCCCATTATGATGTGCACACCAAGCTCAATTGCAATAATGAGCAGATCATCACCATCATGGAATAATAAAAGCAGTTGCTCTTGAAATTACACACTGGATTTTATAGATGAAGAAAAGCAACTAAACAAATATCCTTCCTGGTAAAAGGATACTTGCACTTGGCAGTATTCAGAACTAGCCCTTTTATTAATGGAACAATCAATACAGTGTATTTTACTTTCAACATGAACGCTGGAAATGTTAAATGAATTATTTTATACTGTTTCGTTATTAATAGAGACAAGTTTGTATGGGCAAACAAGCATGCATTATCTATGTTAACACGTTTCAAACTGCATACCACGCTACTTCTCATCAGCAATACTCTGCAAATTTAGGTGTGCACCCAATTATGCTTTTCTGCTGACATTACTTAAATTAATTTGTGTCATAACCAGGAACAGAGTGAGTTCAGTTCAAGTTTTATTTAAAAATAAAGGCAATCTTCTTGCCTTCATTTTGCCTAAGCCACAGAGGAGAACCTCCTCAGTTTCCTTCCTCTTCACATTTTTCCTCTGTCTGGAGAAATTCAGTTACCAGCAAGTTCCAAAATCTAATCCATTTAAATAGGTTCAGGTACCATAACTCATACGAGCCTCTAAAGCCAAAACCTTTGAACATCCTGCACTCCAAACATTTCTGACAACCAAGTCTATTTGTCCCCACTTGTTTCTGTGGGCACTGTTTTCCTTTGTAAATATACTTGCAACACTTCTAAGGTCAAAGATGCTTAAAAAATTCTTTTTCCCTCCAACCTCTCCACATCCTTTGCACCTTTTCACAAAGTCAAGCTTTCATTGTGTCTATCACACTTTCTTGCCCACTGTCCCATCAAATAATTTTCTTAGACATGGTTCTTTCTCCCTAAAAGCAAGCTCTTCTTATTGTTAATTTGAATACTCATGACCAAATCTGCTGTTTGAATTTTGTTTTAGTAAGTGATCTTGTATTAGAATGGAAGTTCTATATATTTCTAAAAATCATCAGAAGCATTAAAAGCTGCAGCTATTTACAGGCTTGAAAGATTGACAGTGTTCCTTTAAACAGATTTCTTGTAGACTGGGTATCTAGCAACCACTTCTACTGACTCAAACTAATTTAAAACAAGTGAAATTCCACAAGACAACTAAGAATGCTATGACACTGGAATCAACTGACTACGTAAAATACAATGCACTAACATGAATACAGTTGATCAAGCTACTGCAAAGTCCACACTGTTGAAAAGCAAGCACATGTGAGGTACTTCATGATCATATGTGTGGTCCATGGAAAGACATGCAGCAACATGTATTTTACAACATAAGCAAACATGCAGAGAAGCAATGGTATTCTGCTGGTTTTTAAGATTAAACCTCATCCCAACTTATACTGAACTTCTCCAACAAAGTGCAAAAAATTGAATCAACTTCTTGAAATTGTCATCTCTGTTAACAATCAGAAAACACTGCTTGTCATCTTATAAACTCCCATATCGCTTCAGTAGCCACACACTGAATAAAGGAAAACAACCAGGGTTTTGCATCTAATTCAGGCAGGGAAAAAAAAAAATTGTTTTGTTTTTTTTTACTCTTTCCTTAATGTAGCAATATGAAATACTACAGTTTTATAATATTATTTTGCAGACAAAAGAAAGGTAAAGGCAAATTAGTTTCATAAAACAATCTGAACATAAATTTTCAATCCAGGTATTTTAGATTCTTGACAGACAATGGGAATCCAAACCTTTTCAGAAAAAAAAAAGGCTACTTTGCCAATGCTTTACACTATTAGTTTTAAAAGAAGATAGGAGCAGGAAGAAAGTTTTCTACAATTTGCTACTAAATGAATAGGCTCTTATCCTTTTCTA
This sequence comes from Agelaius phoeniceus, assembly GCF_051311805.1. NCBI lineage: Eukaryota > Metazoa > Chordata > Aves > Passeriformes > Icteridae > Agelaius > Agelaius phoeniceus. The sequence goes on along the minus strand of NC_135268.1, from coordinate 33,800,738 downwards.
AAAATAGCACACACACACACACAAAAAGCTTGAAAAAACTCTCGTGTTTATTTTTTCAGGGAGTCATGGCTGCAGATCAGATTTGACTCAGCAACATTAGACACTGTATAATTTCCAGCCCTCCTCTCATTCACATTTTCAGCCAACTCCTTCAAATAAAATCCAGAAGGAATACTTGTCTGCCCTAAACACATCTGACAGTGCTCCACAGCAGTGTGTGAGGATGAAATTGTTACATGCCTGTAACTGGGGTGGAAGCCGGGGTTATCGATGGCTCTGTGCCCATTACTCTTTTCTTTCCAGCACCGGATAAAGGGATTGTCACCCCCCGTGAATCTCAAGCTGAATGGGATAAAGAAGGCTACTAAAGGCAGAGAGCCCTTTTGCAGTGATTTCAGCAGCTGCCTGACAATGCACTAGCAGCAAATTTCATAAGCCTGTTAACTAATTCAAATCTAGAGAGATTCACACAGAGTAAAACACCTCACACCACCTTTCTGTCCAAGGCTATCCGCAGGTCCTTCAGCATTATTCTTACAGGCCTATCTGAATCTCTTTAAATACAGCCCAGTAAGATTTGATACTTCGCCTTTAGCAAAGTAAAGACTACAGTACAGACTAGCAAAAGCCCACATCTCAGTTTACATACCAAGTCTAGAGAGACACACACTATCACAAACCAGGGAGTTACAAATCACAGCTTCTAATCTCTATGCCACTAAAGAACAGCACCTTATTTTGGACAAAGTGATTTTTCCTTTATGAGCTTGTGTCAATTTATGCCAAATATTCCATACATTATATACAGAATAGCCAGCTCAGCAACACTCAGACTGAGCATGACTAATTCTTCACACATGCATTGAAGCAGCCACAGAGTTTACTGGCAGTAAGATACTACAAGAAAGTCTATCCTTTATTAAAATCATTCCACAGGTGACTATTCACTTTAAAGTATATTAAAAAAAACCCAAAACAACAAACAACAGTCTAAAGCAGAAGTAAAGCCATGTAAGTTCTCAGGAGAATGGGTTCACACTTGTTTCAGTCAAATAATTCTAAACAAAGGCTTTGCACTGAAAATATGATGTAACCTTAAGTATACGTACACACAGAATGAAAATCTACATTCAGGAGTTAAAATCCTATTTCTGCTATTAAGTAAGGAGGCATTAACACTAACCTAGTTAAAGATGTTTCTGACACATGAGAAGCACAAGCAAACATTTTCTAGATTCATTTGAGAGCAGCTCAAACTTATAGGCTTTAATTTTTTCTTTCGCAAAAAAGAACTGATCAATTTTACCGAACTATACAGGTGGTAAAAAAAGGATGTAATTTTATCTGCGTCGTAAAACACATTCATTTTATTTCCATTTGCAATGAAGTTTCTATTTTCCTTACCCTAGAAACCACCAACACTTGTTCTAAAAGTAATATGCCTGAGTACCAATACTCAGCATTAGATTTCACGTCAAATGATCTTTCAAACATTAGGGTAAGTTACAAAATACTACAGAGTCTTTCACATTCCTACCATAATTTGAGAAGTACATTATCACCCTTAAACATAGTGTTTTAGTAACCATAGGTTACTCAGAATCATGCCACTGAAAAACTGCGGAGCACTGATCTGAAGGTAAGGAATTGGGTTCCCAAAAGAAGTGTACTATACATTTTTAAGGAAGAGAACAATTCTGCCCAGAAATCACTTCTTTATGATACTGGAAATATATTGAAATTTCAACTCTCTAAGTGTTTTAGATAAATGAATTTAACAATGTGACACAGAAGGAACTTTTAAAATAAACACATTTCTTGATAAAAAAAATAGCAGGAAAATTGACAAAAGCAATGTTTGAAGAAAGGGAGAATTTTTAACCTAAAAAAATTAAGTCGTTTCAATTTGTTTTCAGCTCTATCACAAGAGATTTCTTAAGCATAAAAGTGGGGACATTTGACAATTTAATAATACACATTCTTATCAAACATTGTATCTGATGGATGCTCAGAATTTATTTTGGCATTAACAGGTGCAAATGCCCCTTAAGTTTAAAAGATGCCACTCAGATCTTCAGATCACTTTGAGAGCATTTGAGGATATCTGATATCGGGGAAAACGTACATATTTTGTTTGGTTTGGCACCATTCCAAGATACTTGACTTATTTGGGCACCTTCTTCTCCCTAGTTTGGCAAACCTGTGTTTCAGATAATGGCCATTCAGACATACTTTGCCTAGAAAATCCAGCCTCTTTATACTGAGTCAGTAGAAACCATCAGAATGGAAGACAAGCAAGAAACACCATGGCAAAGCCTCTTTAGTTTCTTTACTGCTCATCCTGTCACACTCCACTTCCCCGTTTTACTGACATACAGGTACTAAACAGTGACAGGGGGCCAAGTTTTTAAATCAAAATCAAAGATTAAGTCCTCTGAGCCATGAAGGAGATACTTGAGTAAAGCACCTGCCAAACACTAAATATTTGATATACACCCTTTGTTTATACTTCTAATTTCCTAAACATCACAGGATGCCAAAGCAAGGAAGGTGAATCAAGCTGGGCAAGAGACATGGTACTGTCAGTAAATGTCACAATTACACAGGTATTTTTACATGACAATGAGATTGCTGAACTATCAAAGCAAAGGCTACAAGGCAATTTTAGTCGTAATGTCACGTCAGTATCATGGCATCACACCGCAAACCCACGAGTAAATTGTTAGTGGACCGTACACAGTAAGTTACAATACCTGAGGTTTAGTGCATTCCTGTGAGCCAAAATGAAATGAATGCCATATAGGAGGAAAGGAAAAGATGAACATTATCAGACATGCCATAGTACATTCCACCACTATGAAGATAATGTTAAAATCACGTTAATGAGGGTCCACCATCCCATATAGTTGGCTCTACTGCAGAAAGCCATGCTGCACCTGAGAGCACTGCATTTCATTTTTAATTCTTGAAAAGCACACCATGCATCTGCATTTCATGTCTGCTTTTATGCAATAGAAAACTTTCTTCAGAAAATACTGTTTGAACCTTCTGAAGAAAAGCATTCAGAACCTACTGCAAATAAAGCATAATCATTTATCAACAACCAATACAATAATTCTACATGCTAACTCTATGGATTTAGGGTAAAACAGACTATAGGAAAATTACACATTGTGAAGATTTTGAGGATACTATGAAAGTAGCTTTATTACTTTGAGTCTTCTATACGTCACACCTAAACTAGTACACATGCACATGGAAGAGTAAACTTGAAAAAAATTATATCATATTAATCCTTTTTCAATTTAGTTTAATGCTTTCATCTTTTTTTATCAAAAATTTAAAAATTAGAAACAAAAATGACACCCTGACAGATACTGACCAAAGAATGGATGTGCAACAAGTCCACAAGATATGTGCTATAATATCTTAAATTCCTATGCATTTCCAAAAAAATCCTGCTTTTTTCAGTCAATTTTTCAAGAAATTAAGACCAATAAAATGAGGTCAAAGGACATAAAATAGGAAGGGCTAAAAGACAATGCAGCCTGTAACACGTATGGTTAAAGCAATAGAAGTGACATTGCTAGTGGAAGTGAATGAGGGAATAATGTCTACAAGATCACCAAATACTGTAAAAATAGGAGGAAATGGACCAGCATGAAAAGTCACTAAAATGTAGTTAATACATTGTAAAATTCATTTGAGCTTATTTGACTCTATTTGCCTTGATAAAAATAATAAAGCCAGGCATAAGTATTATATTACACTTGGAAAAGCAACATTTTACTGCAATTATTGTAAATTTTACAGTTTATTTGGCAATCTCTTCCAACCTTAATATGAAATCTCTCTTGCAATGGATTTCCCAGCACATACACAAAACCATTATGAACTTGCACAACAGAATAGCACAGGATGGACTTTTGCTTTTTAGTACCAGTTAAGCTTACAAAAACTCATCAGGCACACCTGAAGTGAAATTTATACAACAGGCAAGGACCTACGAATGCAAATGGCACTGTGTAATCTAAATATTGCCCTTCTAGAGTTAGGTACAAATCACACTACCACTGTTTGCTAAGCACAACACACACATCTAAATAATATGAACAAAAATAATTATTTCTGTAATTCCTACAAAGTACAATACCACTTTTTTTTCCCCCCCAAATACAGGCCAGTAAAATGCTTTCTTTTCAAACCAAGTCAACTGGCTCAATTCACCTTAAATCTAGAGGCAATTAAAACTGCACTGAAAATTAAACCATTAAAAGCTGTTGTATAAACAAAACCAAATTGTTGGCATAAAATGTAATTATTCGAGTCATGAGGAAAAGCCTGTATAATTAACAGATGCAATCAAACATCTACACACTTATAGACACACATTGAATATACAGTGAACTGGCAAACAAGTCAAGGAATAAATGGTAAGGAAAGAAAAACTGAAAAAGCTAACAACTGCATTGCACCAAAGATGGACTTTTAAAATCACTAAAGCTCTCATCCTGCAAATTTATGTGTATATGGCTTACATTGTACAAAATTCAACCCATGGAACTCAATGAGATTAAATATGCACAAAATCATTTATGCCTAGGCCTTTGTGGTTCTACCAGATTTAGGGCTTAAACAAATAAATGAGAGCCAAAGACAAACAGCTTTTCCCGTATTTTGCTCACAGTTGTAATCAACACAAAACAAACATATTAATCTAATAGAGCTCTTCTCAGTTTAAAAGCCATATAAATTATTTCATGGAAAAAGTTTTAATTATTAGTTTATTTTCATCTCAAGAGAAAGTCTGGAAACATACGTAGATTCCCTCCCTTACCCCCAAAAGCAATCAAGTAAAATTACCAAATTATTTCCTCCATGATGGGCCAACTACATAGCTCACTAAAATCCAAGTATAAAGGGCAAAATACCATCAGAAGTTCATTTCAATTTTACATTTCAGTTCTCGATTCCAAAAAGAAATGACAGATTTAATCCAATTTGGTGTACTGCCATGCAGCACAGTCCTTTCCAGGCAACACCTGGTATCACATATGTGAACGAGTGCTTCACTAACTGACCTTTTAACACAGTACACTGAACTAATTCTACTCTAACTTAATAGAAAAGGAAATGAGAGCAGAATTTCCTGAACAATTTCCCATAATGATCGGAACATTAAAAAATAATACACGACATTCACACTCATAAGAAACGTACTTTCAACTCTGAACTGAGATGCAAGCTGCACACATGTTCACGCACTGATGGAGCCACATTCACAGTTATTTTGAAGGGAAACCTCCCCACAGAAGCACACTTGAAAGGCACCAGCAAGTTTAGTCATTTTGACCGTGTTGTTTTCAGTAGTTTTTCTATCTATGACTTATTGTGAACCATAAATACAGACAGCTTACCGTATGGTAGCCTCTAGGCAGAGGTGGCTTCCCCACAGGATAAGGGTCAACAGTATCAATAATTGTTTGTCGTTCCCCTTTCTGGTTGATTTTCCTAAACCTCCTTCGAGATTGCCTGTGAGATGCTTGACGCTGGAAATACTCCTCATTTTCTTCCATGTAATCAACCTACAACAGATGCAAGAGAGTGTGTCTTTCCCCACAAGAGAGAAAAATGTTTCCTCTTGTTGGAAACAGAAGAAATCCTATTTTCAAAAAGCAGCAGCCAGCTTTGAGTTTGCTGCATTTTCAGCACTAAGTGTGAAATCGCTGCTAAAAAAGAAATAGAACAACATTAGTATGGAAAGGATCATAGAATATGATCACTTTTTTAAAAAATGACAGAAGAAAAATTCTTCCTTCCTCGCCCCTTTCAAACACTTGCACAAATACAAACATTTCACCAATCAATATGTTCCAGAAAGAAAACTGGTACAAGAGAACACTTGCCTGTTTCCCTATTGACATCTATTCAGCATCTTCCCTAACTGATCCATGGCAAAAGCTTCACTCTTCAGGCAGGACTGGTTTTATTATTTCAAATATTTTGAAGGCATAAAAGATTTTCTAATAGACTGGATTTGGGCATTTAAAAAAAACCCACTTCAAAACAACAACAGGGAGAAAAAAAATACCTATTAGGTATATCCTTTTATAAAATTAGTCTTCTCAATTTCACTGTCTACAGAGTTTGAAGACTACTACACAACAGTTTGCTGCTATGAAAATATTTGAACTAATAATTCTGCTCTTCCCAGAAGAGAATGATCTTTTTTCAGTAATTTGGGTGAAAATCAACATCTCTTCTGTGTTTACTTCTACTAATAGAAACTAATACTTCTGTGTTTATTTCTCTAATAGAAACCTTACTCGAGCTATTTGAGACTAACAAGGAAATGAAGAAAAAAATCACAGCTTCCATCATTGACTATATAGGGGGATTCAGTTAATTCCTGTTACTCAATTCCATCCCTCAGGATGAGAGATGAGGCACCTTGCAAGGTTCCTGCACATTTTTCAACAAGGAAATGTTAGACAAAATACTCCTATGAATTTGCAGCTTATCCCTGTCAGAAGTGTCACACATCAGTCAGCCCAAGTGACACAGTAGAGCCTTCAGTGCACTAACTCAAATGGATGAGCACAGCTCCTGGCTCAGCAGAAGAGCAGGCAGTGTCTACCCCCTCTGCAGGGAGGATCTGTTTCCCATCTGACACCTTCACACTCACACCCTGCTACACCTCTTGTGTGCCCAAACAACTCTGGGGATAGGATTCTTTCTATTCAAAGTACAATTATTCCTCTGAGAGCCTGAGTGAAGCATCCAATTTCATCTTTCCAGAGCTGTAGTGGTTACATTTTTTGGCAAACACTTGCCTCTGACCTAACATTATCCATCGGTCCAAAAAATTTCTTGTTGTTTAGTCATCTCCTTTCCCAATACCTATCTTTATACCACTCTTCCTTATAACTTAAAAGGGAGTGCATGTGAAACAGGCAGACATTCACACAGCTACAACCAGTGAAATTGTATTCTTCTAGAAAACAGAACTGGGACAGCAAACTCTTTCCCAAATGGTCAGATGCAAGCTAAACAAACTGGAAATAAACAATCCTAAAGTAATACCACCTTTTCCTGAGCTTCCACAAGTTTTACAGAAACTGCTACTTTTTGGGAAAAAAAAAATGTTAGTTAGTGTCACAGTCTATATTTAAGCTACCTATATGGCTTAGATAATTGTCATGCCTGTATTATGAACTGGTCTGTATCTCTGTGACAGAAAGAAAAAAAATTAGCCCACCAATTCTGCATTTGTTCAGATGGCATGCCCTAAGGTGTCAAATAAAACTTTTAAACCTGTGAACCCTCAGAGACAGTGTTCTGCCACTGGACTATAGCAGATGCTGCTAACAAAATACCCTCACCTTCACCCAGAAAGATTGACAGAATTTAAAAACATTCAAATTTATTCTTAAAAGCCTGAGACAGTTGAGATTAAATTTAATTCAAACATTAATTACTTGAACTAACCTGAAATTAATACTTTAAAGCATCTAGGTTTACCAATAATAATAATGAAACTGTTTCAAAAAAACCAAAAAAACAACAAACTATTCTGCCAGCACAAGAAAACTTTAGTTTTACATGAAATCTGAAAAAGTAAATGTAAGAACAATATAAATTGTAGGGATGACATCTCATATTTATTAAAAGATCATGTAGAAACCAGAAAATCATAAGTCTTGTTGGAAGCTGAAGTGTTACCAAAGCTGGTCTGTAAAATTTGAAAGCAACTGACTGAAAATATTCTTACCACAATCATTTCAGATGGCTCTAAAACAATGCATTCACATCCACGTCTGAAGCTGCCGGCAGAACGCTTGCCAAAACTGAAAAACAAAAATATTTCAGTTAGAAAAGAAATCAGAGCTATAACAGAATTCAAAAGCATATTTACATCTTAGCCAGATATTGTAAAGCAGAGAAAAAGCATACATACCTGTGCACAATAGAAATTTCATGCACATGTCCTTTGACAATTAACTGAGACCCAAGGACACTGAGAGCTGTCTGTTTTTTATTTACATAGTTCCCTAAGAGTATTTGTTAAATAAGTCTATTAACACCAAAACAAGTGTCAATCAAGAGCTGTCTACTGAGGAGGCACAGTTGATTCTGAGCTGCACTAGTGAGTTTGATCTAGTGTCTTCTGGCATTACAGTATTAAGTTACCTAAGCTATCTGCATTTCTTTAACAAAAGCTAACTGGCATACCAAAGAAAGAATTAAAAGGCTGACCAACTTCAGTTAGCTCTTTTCTACTTTAAATGAATTAATAAAATAAGGAAGATGAGTGTATTCCCAAATTAAATAGATGAGGACAAAAGGTTGTTCTGCCCTTTCCTGAGACATTCTCATCATAGTGGAATAATTAAGCACACTATTTTGTTCCCTGTAAGAAAGAACTGAAAGGTTTTTTGGTTTGGTTTTTGGAGTGTTCTGCCTGTATTAGATGTATCTGTGCACCTGCAGGGTTCACTGCAAAGAATCCTCAAAGTGCAGATGTAAAGGTGGAGAGCAGAGAACCAGTACATGATTCAGAGAAATCCAGGACCTCAACACTTAGATTCTTAATCATACACCATCAGAGTGGAAGAAAGGCAACTAGCTAAAGGTTGTGTTGGGGGTGTGTGATTCTTCCTCTGGGTACAAATGCCAGGTCAATGCCAGACCTTTCCCATTGCAGACTGGAGGGCAGGACAGACACTAAAATGCCTGCAACTTCAGGACCTCTCTAAGTTTGCTGTAACCAATCCACCCTAAAATAGCTGAAAGCCAATATAACTATTTGGCTTTCCCTTTCTTCCACTTGGAACTGTGCAATAGACTTGGGAACCCTTCCTGTCTGAAGCCCCCAGGGCAACACCTTGAAAAATAAACCAAACTCAACAAAGCTGCAACATCTGAATTTTAACCAATGCTGGCATGTGGCAACACACTGAAGCTACAGTGCTTGTGAAAGATAACTGTTTTAAGCTTTATTTCCTAACTCACAAACTGCAGTTCACACATCATTCAGAGCAGTCTATCTAGCCAGTTCATATCTATGCTCCTGTCCTGCCTGGCAATCAGTAGAAATGAACAATTTAACTGCTACCCCAAAGGCTAATCTCTTGACAACAGGACATTTACAGGCTCAAAAAGAAGGCAGTCAGATATTGAAAAGAAATGCCAGCTGTGCTTATTCATCAAAATAATAATCGCATTTAATGGTACATGGGACTTTTACAATAGAAAAAATTTTCCAGAATACTAGGCCTCTTGAAAAGAAATATTCAATAAAGAGGTCTCTGAACAAAATGCTTATTTTCCTGGAGGCAAACACATGCTTCATCCTACAGTCCAGCAACAAAACACAGGGTTCTTTACTCTAAGATACCATCTTGAATTTTATACAATTTCAGCTACTCTTAAAGACACCACAAAATGAAGCCAGTATACTGATTCATTAAACTGTCGCAGGAGTGTCAAAACCTATTTTCTCAGCCAATAGTCTGATTCATACCACAGTTTTTCCTTACAAAGAGAAAGGAGAAGTAAAGAAAGGAGAAAGTAAATCAACTCAACGATTGAGAAACGAAAATGCAAAAAATGGTGATTAATAAGTCAACTTATTTGATACTCTAGTTGGAAGCACACAGAAATATTCTCTTCCCCCTTAGAAAACACATATTGCTGTATTTTTGCCAACCCATTTTTGTAGCCTTGGACCAGGACACCTCAGAGAAAGCACTCATTTCAACAAAAAATGCATGTACACTTTTCAACTCCACCTTTCTTCCTCCTCTATTGCTGTCTGTAAGTATCAACTTCAAGCTTCTGTCTGTTGCTAATTGCTGCTGACATGCCAAAGTTTCAAGCTTTGGCAAACAGAGTGAAAATAAAAAGCTGTGTTTTGGATGTGCTTTTCTATTATTGAATAACTTGTTTAGATTTAGCCTTTTAGCACCAGAAGTAGTTAACATGTTAAGATAGAAGGCATGAATTCAGTTACTATAAAGAAAATTCTCAATTTCTGCCCCCAAACAACATGCTGGCTTTCACAGCAAATAACTACGCCATTCCTGGACTATTCAGACTCCTATGACAGCACAAAATTAATCAGAGCAGACAGTGCATCACATGTATATATTATCTTTGACCAAAGATCACAAGGCACTTCAGGCTGTAAAGAAACTCTCTAAACTTTGTGAAGTGCTGTAAGAAAGAAGACAAGTAAATCAAGGCACAAGAAAGTCAAATGACCTTTCAAGCGCTGCACTTCTCAGATGGCCACACCAACTAAACCTCCTGACTTCCAATCTCTGGTGAAAATTCATCACCAGTGAGGAATTCACATAGTCAGTGAAAATTAGGGAACTCTCTTGTTAATGTCCACAACATCTGGGCACATCAGAATTGCCCATCTTTGTGGTAGAACTTCCATCACAACAGTGCATACCATCTCTCTCAGAACCACACTCGAACACTTGAAACACGTTTTTCGTTTGACCTGCAGCTCTGAGAAACAACTGGCATCTTAGGGTACTGCTAATCCTGCTGTTTCAAATCATAAGACTGACATCAAAGCCAGTAAGTTGTATCTGAATTAATTTACCAGAGTTTCCCACAGGAGCAAAAATAAAAGACCAACAAAAAAGTACTTCAGTGACAGTCTTCTTCAAAACACCTAGCTGCAGCAACTTGCCACTCAGTAGAGGAGGCCATCAAACAAACTCAATTTAATTGAAAACATGTTATTTGAAACATTAGCACACAATACGAACCAGCAAATACCCACCACATGATACAGTCTGTTTACTGAGCTCATAAAAAAAGTCCAAAATGTAAAACCTTGTATAAAATTCTTTATTATAAGAATGTGAGGAACTGGAACAGTTGCCCAGAGAAGATGTGGATCCCCTATGCCACGAATTGTTCAAGACCAGGTTGGATGGGGCCCTTGAGCAACCTGGTCCACTGAAAGGTATCCCTACCCATGGCAGAGGATTTAGAATTATCTGATCTTTCAGGTCCTTTCCAACCCAAGCCACTCTCTGAAATACCAGCAGAACAACTTCATATAAGGAACGACGAGCAGGCATGTAAACTGGCTTGTGGGATGTTAGGTATCACACAGAAACAGTGATTTACCTAACATACCTAACAAGCAAATAAAGCTTCAGTGGAAGGGCTGATTGATTAGCTTCTTAATATCAGCTCTACTTCAGTGACTTTGACTAAACAATATTCTTTACAGAATTCTGATGCTAGACTTTCCATAGAAAGTGAGTTTGACTATGCAGATTTCTCACAAAAAAGTCAACCTGAGTACTAGCTAGCTAAAGTACAATGCAGAGAGCCTTTATTAGCAAGTTTCAATAGGTCAGGGATTTGACAAATTTACTTCTTCCCTTACCATAGTGTGAGATAAGCCTGTGCATACAGAGGGCATAAGCTTAAACCGCATTTTTGTTTTTAAAATGCAGTATTTTACATTATATACACTTCACATATGGTTGTATCATACCATTCCATTTAAATCAAAATTGTCTTATCAAGCCTAATTAATTTCAACTCTTAAATATAGTTTGTTTACAACTGTTAAGGCAATGGTACATCTGAAAGAATCACAGGTTTGCAACTATTTTCTCTAAAACAGTGACATGCATAAGAGAATTTCACCAAAGGAAGATAAGGCAGTTTAAAGGTATCTTTGCAATTGTAGCTGCCAAGATGGGATGCAGAAGTTATAACAGTAATTTAGAAAGTCAGAAGGGCTGCCTGGTCAGGATATTGCTGTCTCACCTAAATTCCTCAAAGAACCTTGTTTTGCAGCAACTTTTCCAACACTTTTCTTCCCTAATACCACACAAGCTCTGACTTGACAATCCTCAAGTATTATGCTTTACAAATGCTCTCCTCAGTACCTGTCCTAGAGATAATTTCACTTCTGGAGTCCTTTTCTATCACAGTACTTGTATTCACATAGGGATACTGAATGCATGATGTGAATATAAAACTACTTCAATTTAAAAAAAAAAAAACAAAACCAACTAACCCCGCCCCCCCCCCCCAAAAAAAAAGAGAACAAAATAAAACAAAACAAACAAAAAGCCCCAACCCAGACAACTACCTAAAGATATATAACAATATTATTTACAGGAATCTATAGTGTACAGCCAGGTATTTTCCTCAAGCAGTTTCTCCCTAACTATACTATTCCTTTAAACAATTGACAAAACTCTAATTTCCCACTTGACTATTCAAAAGCATTATTTCCAAATGTATTTCATTAGTATTAAAAAACCCTGTTTTTTCTCACTGTGTATTAAAAGCAGGTATTTTAACCCATGTAAGTAGTTTACAATTTCATTTGCATTTTAATGCATTCTTAAATTGAATTTACACTGATCAGAGATGACAGTTCCCCTATCCATAAGTGTATCTTACTACACACGTTTCTCAGTTTACAACTTGTTATACTGAAAACATACATAGCTAGCTAAAGAACAGAGGTATCACTTTTCAGGTTTCATGCTAGTTAACAGAAGACGAGTTTTAAATTAAAATTAAGGGGTTTGATGTTTGCCAAGTTTCTATTCTCAGTTTTCATTTAAAAAACTCTTCACTATTATGAAACTACAGTAGTTTAAATGTGCCTATGGATAGCAAACAACAACACAATAATTTAGGACCACTGTCTGCATTTAGTCCCCTTCAAATTGAATAGATTTACTAATAAAACAAAACAACAAAGTACTTCAATTAAATGAAACATCTAAAGCCACAGGCAACACATGCATTTTTATAAGCACTTACACATAGAGACAGCCAAAAACTTGCAGGTATTGAGGTGACTTGTTCTTTCTCTTATCATCATGACATTGGAGGACAAAGCAGTTTTCTCCAGACATGACCCATCCATTTCCCCAGGTCCCCAGACATCCTCACACACGCTCACACAGATGCTCTGTTCAAAGCTCACAGGAGAGGCAGCAGCTACTGAAGAGGGAATGTTTCTCTATCAGCATTCAGCCCTGTCCCCTCACCCTGGGCCTCCACATTCCTGTTTTCACGTCAACCCAGCTCCCAAATGGAAAGTTATTTCTCAGCACTGGAATGTAAATGCATTCATCAAAAGTGATGCAGAATCTGAAGGAAACCTCACAGCACCAAGAAAAGGGTTTTCAGTGTTAAGCCCTGTTCTTTTTTCCTCTTAAAAATCAGAGATCAGTCACATAGAAAATTCAATTTCACTAATGACAATTTTGCAAAAAGGACAGACAGAAATTTAGGGTTTCCTCTACAATGTAGTCCTAACTTTTATTTCTTTTGATATTCCCTACACTACATTAGCTTAAGGTTTTAGTAAAACTACTTCTAAGTCTCACAAAGAGAGCTCCACAAAGTATGGTCATCTCTGCAGTGCACATTCTTCTGCAAATAATAATAATACTGTTACAGCTTTATGTGTATGTAATTGCAATATTTTGAATAAAGCTGCTGGTTGAGAATAAAATCGATGTAATTGATACTTGCTCTGAATCAAAAAGAATTTTCTATTTAGACAAGTTGTAATGGAAGGAAAAATACAAGTAGCAAATTTTCTTGTTCCTCAAGTTCTTAGAATCTTATAAGGTATATGTAAGCAAGGAAATTAGTTCCATACAGATTTTGCTGCTTTTTTTTAATAAAAAATTACACTATAATTAAAGTAGAAATGTAATGGATGATTATTGAAATATTTTATTCCAAAACTTCAGAAATCAAGATATTCAAAAATTCTCTTTGTTCTGAAGTTTTCAAATGGTAGGCACAATAGGTTTAATATCACTGAAGTGAACTATTTGCCAATGCAGAACATCTAAATAAACATGGAGATTAAAGTAAACATTATCCTTCCCCACCTTCATGCAACCAATCTCTTTATCTGTGCAAGACTGTAAATGAATAAATCCATAAGCACAAGGCTATGCACAGTTCAGTTTCTCAAGCTTTTAACATATTCATGATAAAAATGGATCTTAAGTTACATAAACCCTATACTTCAAAGCACTTTTTGTGGAAATTACATTGCTTCAATTGACACCTACATTTAGAAGAATCATAGAAAACTACCAAAATGAAATACAGAGGTATTGCATGAAGCATATTTAGAATTTGAAGTTATGTAAGCCAAAGTGTCTTCATTTGCTCTTAGGTGGCCCTCACCCTGAAAATGCTATTATTACCATCACCATTTACATTCAAGTGCTATCCACTTCATTTCCAATCTTCCTTCTATCATCTAGTTCTCAATATCAGAGCAGAGAGGAGTCCCCATCCCATTGGATGGATCATGTGCTGCATGTCCCACCTGCACACTCCACTTCCTCACAGCAGTGTCGTGACTGAGGAGGTCATGGCAGGCACCTGCTTTCAATCACTGCGTCAATTATTATCTGATGATACAGGAAACAAACATGAGCAGAATGTCTGCTCTCCAAAAAACCCTAAAATCAAATCTTGATCTAATAATCAACATTCAATTAGCAACAACAACATCAAAATATGAGTTAGATTTAGTTGTAAAGCCAACCAGTCACACTGAATTCCTTGATGAAATATAGAGCAGTAGTAAGTAGACATCTAGAAGGGAAACAAAATGGGGACTATTTTTTAGCTCTCATTTAGAGAGATAAGAAGGGATGCAGGAGGAGAAACGTGACTGACTCTTTTCCATTAAGAACAACTATATTTCATTTTGGTATGTGCAGATCAGAATGAAAAGCATCCGTCCCTCTACATGGTTTATTCTAGGTAGGTTTCTTTATTTAAGCTAGGTTTAGCTGGGTTTCACATCAGTGTGCTCTGAAACCCAGACCTCAATCCAACTCATCCTAGCCAAGGAAAAAAAGAAAGTAACAATTAAGAAGCTCATGTACATGCACAAGCCATTCCCAGGGGAAGGCATAAGTGCTCTGATGAAAACTAAATTTGGCGTGGCCATTTTCTGACCCCTCAGAAAAAAGGCAGAGCCCGTCATGCATGCAGAGCCGCTCTAACGTGAACAGCGCTCCACTGGGATGAGGCAGGCAGCGAGGGAAGGCAGCAGGGCTTCCCCACGCTTAGAGCTGCACGCTGCAAACTGTGAGAGAAAGAGTTTGTCAGCTGAAAGACAGGGAATCTTTATACAGAACATCAAATTATCTGATAATATAGGCTGACTTCTTTGATTCTCATTTGAATTAGTGCCTGTCTTTTAGGAAAAGCAAGTAAAGATGCAAGGGAAGCCCAAGATGCTTTTGACTTGTAATAACTATTCTTTTTAATAAAAATGTAGTGGTCATCTGCATATCAAAATAATAAGTAGATCAGGTTTTTTTTTTTTTTCTTTCAACTTATTTAATTCCTACAACATTATTCTATTTATAGCACTTTTTTTCAGCAAAAGCAAGTCGCTACTTTACTGAAATGCTTTTCAGTTGAAAGGAAAATTGAGATGCTGGCAAGTTGAAGAGGCATTTGCAGAACTGTCACTACTTGCAAATCCTGGAGACATGAGCTCACTGCATACCATGGATAAGGATGATTAGGCTTATCCAATGTCATATGATAGCTTAGGTGTTTACAGTCCCAGATACAACAGCTCATGTGTCAGGGAAGGGACTCACTTGCGATATCACAGCTAAGTACACGCCACTTAATAATACCTGGGAGGAGTGTTTCACAAGGGAAAAAAGCCTGAGACATCCCTGCAGCTCCTTGCTTGACCAGGGACCCAAACCCTCTGCTGCCTGTGGGCGAAGAGGAATCATGGTGCCAAGGATAATAACCCAGCAAAGAACCCAGCAAACAGACAGAGAGAATGCTTGATGACTAACCAGGCCATATTAAAACTACAGAATAAGCACATTTATAGTAAATTAATGCTTTAAGTAATTCCTGCTAAAAAGGTGTAGAAGTTAAACTCCAGCCGGAAACTTTAGTGAACCTCTGCAGTGTTTTGAACACTTTTAGTTAGCATCCTTACAGATGACAGACTATAGTGCTTTATCTATGTAATACTCATAGGGATTTAATTCTTATGCAAATGCAACCCAGATCAGAGGTTGCATTAATCTGCTAATTTATAGCTGACTACTGAAAGCACTTCAAAAGACGTTCCTGAAAACACACAGTGAATAATTTGAAATTAGCTAGATTCTAGAGGTTTGTTTCCATAGGAAGTCCTCTCAGTCAACCCTAAAACATGTGATTTATGATCATCACACAGTTGTTCTTTTATAGCAGATTACTGTTTCGAAAAGTGAGGTTAATTATAAAATTTCACCTGGTTACAAGAGTGAATATGGTAGCAAGTTTCACTAGTTTAGATAGAAAAATTAAGTAATTGTATAAAGTTTCACATTTGTTGCTTTTCATAATGTAACAATGAAACTAAAACAATAAGCTGAAAAATGGTTTAAAATCCCATATGAAAAAGTGCTTTTAAGAATAACAAATTGTTTTGCAAATTTACTGTAGAAAAGGTAGACTCTCAGAGTCTTTATGGCAGCAGGTAATCCTGAATACTTTTCAGAGGAGAATACCACTTAGTGTTCCTTTACAGCCCTTTTATATATACCACACTAAAGAAACATTTTGATGGCATTCTTCTGTTGAATTCAAGATATATGTTCACAGACTAAACATACAATTATACAAACAAACAAAACTGGAACCTACTAGGAGAGGCAACAACGAATTTAGCTTGTTGCAGCAGTTCAGCTTTGCAACCTATCTAGAACAGAAAGCTCAGAGGCAGGTACCTCACCCAGCACACCTGGGAATAGACCCATCTTTGGGAAAAATTACCCTTATTTTAGTTTTAAATTAGAAGTTCTCATATTATTTTATCTCAGAAAACATTCAAAGATGAAAGGTTTTCTCCTAACCTATTTTTTAGCTTATTCTTTCAAATAAATAAATAAATAAATGAATAAATGGTTTGAATAAAGACAGCTTTGCTTATGCTTCATGTCAATGACGTCTGTGTTGCCATGGAGATTGCTGTGACATCACAAGATCTACATAATGGTCTCAAAGAATGAGAAGTTGTTGGAAAACATTACTTAAGAGGCAAGACCTTGTCTAAACACAGCTTGGCTTATTAACATTCATGAAATTCATTAAAACAGAGGAGTATTTTTCCAATGTCACACAAAGACTTTAGATGCTAGTTCCTAAATGAAGACTTTTTATATTGAAAAATACATAATAAGCATTTTTACATCCCCCTAGAGACTTTCATAGTTAAGGTACTATAAATTTTCATGTTTTTTTGAATTACTAAAATAACTTGACACATCATCTAGGTTTTTAGAAGTAAAACAAGACCATGTCTATTGACACTTTCCACACACACTTACACACTTAACTCATTCAATACAACTAATTCATTCACATGGAAAGCTAAACACTTTCCTTCAATAACAAGTTTCCATAAATTAATGTACAGAGCAGATGTATTC